>NC_051314.1:144802991-145103754 GCF_015220235.1 Choloepus didactylus | reverse complement strand
GTTGAATTGTAGGAGTTCTCTATACATTTTGGATATTACGCCCATATTAGATATATGGTTTCCAAATATTTTCTCCCATTCTGTAGGTTGCCTTCTCACTTTCTTGATAATGTCCTTCAATGCAAAAAAATTTTTATTTTAATGAAATCCATTGTATCTATTTTTTTCTTTTGTTGCTCATGCTTTTGGTGGAAAATCTAAAAATCCATTGCCCATTACAAGGTCCAACTGCCTTATTTTTTCAGATGAACAAAACATACCACAGAAGTGCAAAGTGACTTGCTGGGGTGGAGAGAATGGAGAAGCCCCCATTAGGAATCAGGTGGTATAGCTAAGGGGGAGAGAGGTGGATGAGGAGGTGGGAGCACTTTCCCATCCTACCTGCTGCCTCCTGTTCAGACAGCCTCCCTTGGGTTTTCTGGAGAGATACAGCACTACCTAATTAAAAATTTTATCTCTAAATACTTTATTCAAAGTTTGCCAAGCAACTTAATTTCTCTGTAGTATCAAGTAATATCTCACCGCGTGGTGCAGTGTGGGCATGGTGCAGAGTGGATGTGACTTGTGGGTGTGGGACAGTGAGGACGTGGTGCAGAGTGGACCTGACTGGTGTGGGTGTGGCACAGTGTGGACGGGGACACGATGTAGACAGTGTGGTCATGGTGCAGGTAGACATGGCACAGATGGAGCAGGGTACAGCGTGAATGTGGCACCCTGTGGATTTGGGGGGGGGGGGGGGGCAGTTGCCAAATTTATGTCACTGTCCACAAGATATTTTGACCAGAAACATAAATTCTGGACTTTGGTTTTCTGTATCCTAAAATGAAATGGCCGGATTAAAAGATTTCTGAGCTTGAATATATGTTTCCCACTTGGACCATCTGATGAGCTGTCCTTTCCCATGTCTTTTCCTTCACTGAAAACCAGAGACGGGGAGTAAACACAGAAGGTAGGGCTGCCATTTGCTGTGTTAAATTGCTCTAGGAGGGGGTTAGCTGTTGTTAAAACTCTAAAATGTCCTAGGTTTTCATAAAACATTTGAATTCAGTCTTAATTACAGGTAAGTACATAAGTAAGTACTAAATAAGAAATCCAAAATATGTTCTGATGTAGCTTAAAAAAATTTCATTACTGTGCTTCCTTTATTGTGTTCAAGGAAAGTTTAAAATGAATGACAATACATTTTAAAATGCAATCAAAAATGGATTGCTTAAGTGTATAAATATCACTCTCATAAGCATTCCCTAACCTATCTGGAAAGCAGACAGTCATTAAAGCATTGTCTTGGATAAAAGGCCTCTAATGTAGCATAATTGGTATATTAAATTCCCTTTAAACAGATCAAAATAACAGTGGCAACTAAAATAACTCATAAATATTTCAAGCCCAAATTTTCACCAGTATCCTTTTAGCAGAAGTCAGTTAATATTTTGAAGCAGTTCTTGAAGGTATTTTTAATTAAAAAAAGAAATTTATAAAAAGAATGTGAATTTAAAACATTTCGTTTCATTATGGCAGTTCGTCAGGTAATTATTTTCTGTGAGAAATTATTTTCAGGGATTTGCACGTTCACCTTATTACTGACAAGCTGAGCCAGGTAGTTGGAGTGGGCACACCTTCTGTGGAATCCCGGCTTTCCCACGAACTCGCGCCTGCTCTACAGCCAGCTGCCAGCGCTACTTACCCTTTCCGGGCCTCAGTTTCTTTATGTGTGAAATGGGGACGTTTCCTGCCTTCTGGGTTTCGGGCCGAGGATCAAGTATGGAAAGCGTTCAGCTTTGTAGCTGTCTAGGAGCTGCTCGGTGAGCTGCAGCCAGAAGCCTTCCACCGTGTGGGAACTTTCTGTGACTGAGAGTAACTCTCCCTTCCAGGAAACAGCACCCGCTACGAGCTGACCCCGGTGGCAGCCCTGAGCGTGCACTTGCTCAGCAGCGACGGGACGCCGGTGCCGGTGGACGGCCCCATTTATGTCACTGTGCCGCTGGCCACCCCGAGCAGCCTGAGGCACGATGCCTACGTCGCAGCCTGGCGGTTTGACCAGAAACTGGGTAAGACAGAGTCCCGGGCCGTCCTGGGGGCTCCTGTTCAGGAGCTCGGGGACGTCACCTGTCCTTGGAGGGCCACAGCGCACCGCGTGGTTTCTGGGGGAGTGACGCTCACCCCTTGAGCCAGCCAGGCCCCTCTTTGGAGTTTTTGTGTTTATTTGTTTGTTCCACATTTAATGCTAAACTACTTGAAAAGAATCTTTAAAGGCGATTAGGGGCTAAGGTTCTATCCCATCATCTTCATCTTTTTATTCTTTAGAAGGTTCAACTATTTCTCTCCATCCTGTGGCTTTCAGTTTCTGTTTCCTGAAAAAGAAAAAGCATTTGTCGAAATTGTGCAAAACAAGAAAATAAAAATTACCCACCGTCCTGCCACCTAGCGACAACCACAGGCAGTGTTTTGAGTTATACCCTGCCACTCATTTCACATTTCACATACTATTAGTTATCAAATACTGCATAACAAATTATCCTGAAATGTGGCATCTTAAAAAATAAACATTTATTGTCCGGCCGTTCCTGAGGGTCAGGAGGGGTCAGGAAGGCAGGGATGACTCAGCCAGGTAGTTGGGGCCATGGGTCTGTCTGCACTCGGGCTAGCCAAGGGTGCCCATCACCTCGAGGTCCAGTGGGGTGGCCTCTGTGCTTCCCAGCACACTCAGGCGATTGTCAGCAGGAGGCCCCTGTTCCTTCCACTCCACAAAGCAGCGTCCAACATGGGAGCTGCTTCCCCGAGGGAAAGTCAGCCTTTTATGACCTGCTTTCGAGGTGGCAGAGCAGCACTTCCTCCCTGTGCTGTGATCACACAGGCCAGCCTGGTGCAGTGGGGAGGGGGCTACTCACGACAGTGCCAATCAGGGGGGCCTGACTCAGAGGCCGCCTGCCACACTATGTGTGCTTAACAGAAGGGGGATCGTATGCTAAGGACCATTCTATAATTTGCTTTAAAAAATCATTACTGTATCATGCACATTTTCCCCTATCATGTATTATTCTGCAATATCAATTTTCCCTATTGTGTATTATTCTGCAATATCAATTTTCATAAGGGCATATCTTCCGTTGCATGGCTATATCATAATTTGGCTACTCAGTCACCTACAATTAGAAAAAGCTTTTACTGTCCTAACCAGTGCTGTGATAAATATCTTTATAGCTAATTCTTCATGCACACCTGTGATTATTGCATCAGGATAAAATTTTGGACAGAGTGGATTTGCTGGGTCAAAAACTTAAACAAAATGTAAAATTTTTAATACATATTTTCAGATTGCTCCCCTAGAAAGTCTTACCAGTTTCCTCTATAACAACAGTTTGGGGGTGTTGTGCCTGGGCTTAGGGTTTTTCTAGCATGTTGGTTCCTGGCCCCATGAAAGTTGAGCTTGAAAATCCTTGGTTTCAAATAACCCTATTTGGAATTTAAAAACCCTTAGACCATACATAACAGTTATCAGGCAATTTTTGATACATCAAGTGTATTTTCAAAGATACCAAATTCCTTGAGTCAGCCAAATTATAGTTTTGGGAATTTATATTTGAAAATAAATGTCTATTGGTTTCTGTTTTTTTGTTTGTTTGTTTGTTTGTTTTTTAATGTTTTTACTCTCCAAAGAATTCACTGCAGCCCCCATAATTAATTGTGGAACATCAGTTTTGCCCAATGTTGCTCTGTGGGCTGGGAGACCATGCTGGCCCTCACTGCACTGTGTGTGTTGGTGCATGTCCTCTGTGGTTTTGTGACCTCTTGAGGCATTGGCGGGGCGGGACATAGATGCTCTGGGCCTCCCAGAGAAAGCAGTCCAAGCGGTGCTTGCCTGAAGAGCATGGGATTTGGAAGGCATGAAAGGAAATGGACAAAGAAAACTAGAGAGAGAGAGTTGGAGGACAAAGGAAAGTATTTGCTGTCCTGAAACCAGGGTCCGTCCTGACCCTGCTCCTGAAAATTTCTAAGTCCCACACTGGGCACATCACTTAAGTCCATGTCCTCATCAGCAAAAGACACACTTGTGTTGGGGCTCTGTCCTCTTGTGTATCCTGCTTCTTGCATCCCTCCCCCCGCTAGATGTCCCCAGACATGCTCAGGTCTGTACTTTGCACAGGCAACCCAGCAAAGGGGTAAGGTCAGGGCTCTGCTACCCACTGCTGTGTGGCCCTGACCTGGTGACTTGCCCTCTCTGTGCCAGTTTCCTCAGCAGTGAAATGGGGATAATAATAGCACCTATTGTTGTTATTTGTAAGAAGCTTAGGACAGTGACTGGTTCATAGCAAGTACTATCTAAGGATGCTTTAAGTAAACAAAGGGTTTCCCCATTCTGCAGAAGGCTTTCTCTGACCAGGCCACTTTCCAAGATTCCCCTTAGCCCAGATATCTTGAAAGATAATTCTCCGCATACTACTTCCACTCCTCTGCCCACTGCAGTCCAACTTCCACTACCCTCTCTCCTGAAACAAGCATCACCAAGTTCATCAACAAACCCAGTCAGTCTCTGTAGCAGTCAGTGGTTTTCCTTTTCTGCTTCATGTGCTCAGATCTGTGCCAGCTCTTCCCTTACTTCACATGCTGTTGCTGGGTGTCACAGCCCGAGGGTGCTTTGCCAGTCAAAAGACCAAAGAAGATGCCGAGCATTTTCTGAAACATGAACTTTATTTGGGGCTTACTCACAGGGAGGCAGAAATCAGCAGAAATCAAACGGCTTTTTTTCTCACCGAGCAGGTACTGCTTTCACAGGGAAGTTGGCCATGCAATTGAAAGAGGACAGCAAGCCAGTTATAAGGGTTTAAGACAAAGACATTCCTAAGGGTGGGAGAGCAGACTGCTGTGTGCCAAGGCCAGCAGGCCTGTTTTGCTCAGGCCAGGGGCTGCCACACTGCGACATCTGACTGCCAACCCCAAGCCTGCAGCTGCCCAGGATACTAACGGCCTATTAGACTTCTCTTTCTGGATATCCTACAGAATCTCAAATTCAACAGGCCCAATTCTGAAACTTGCCTGCTCCCATGCTCTGACCTCTAAGCCTGCTCACTTCTGTGTTAACTTCCCTGGACCACCAGAGTGGAAACCTCAGTGTCATCCCCATTGATTCTTTGCTTTATCCCCACCTTGCACCCGCCATGTTGGCTCCATTGCATAGCTGTGCTCATGTCAACTCAGTGTTTCCCACACGTCCCCTCTGCTGTCCTCTAGGTAGCCTCTGCCTTGGCTTGGACCGTTGCCTCTTCCTGGCAACCCCAGCGGCTGTCTGACTGCCTTCCATCTCTCCTTGCTGGAAATAATCCCCCAAACATTGAGCCTTTTCCATGGAGAACCTTCCTTGTATAGTGGATCTACTTCCACTTAAATAAATCCTTTTTTGTTTTTACTTAGCATCTACTTTTAAACATTTAGCTGCCGAATTCTTGGCTTTAATAGATTGTAGGTATGCAGAGAAAAGCCAACATTTAGATAGTCATTCAAAAATAATCAAATCAACTAAAATCAGTTTTCTGAAAGCTTTCTCTTTAAGATTGGATGGGCATTTCAAAGAAAGCATATGTTCCTGAACTTATCAAACTCAATAGAAACCTACGTATTTCATAAGTTTTTGACTATTATTACAGTTAATCTATAATATCATTTTCTAAATAGAAATTAAAATATTTTAGTTAAATAAAATATTCCAAAGATAGAATTAACAGATCCGGGAAAAAATATAAGAAAGCATTTTAAGCACATAAGACATTCTACTAACTAGCTGCTATTTACAATTAATTCAAATATGATAATCACTTCAAACCAGTTTAACACTTTAAATTATCCACCTCTAAGGTAAATCAAAGTAGCTTCCAATTCCAAATTGTTTAATAGCCAGAAACAGCAATTTGTGAATCCGTTAAGAACTTCTCTTCTAAATCAGGGTCAATATCTATGGCCCACAAATTAAGACTGTTTTTACATTTCTAAATGGTTGAAGAAATAGTAGTTTGTAACACATAAAAATTGTATGAAATTGAAATTTAAGTGTCCGTAAATAAAATTTTATTGGAACGCAACTACGTCCACTTCTTTACATATTTTCTGTGGCTCCTTTTGCACTACCCCAGCAGAACAAGTAGTTGGGATTGTATGTCCCCGTGTGGTAGTTTGGGAGCTGTGTGTACCAAGAAAGGATTGTGTTCTTTTAATCCGTTCCTGTGGGTGCAGATCTATTGTGGGTGGGACCTTTGGGTTAGGTTATTTCAATTGAGATGTGACCACCCCATTCAAGGTGGATCTTCATCCTGTTACTGGAGTCCTTTATGAGAGGATAAAAGACAGAAAAATCCCAGAGAGCTGAGCAGAGCTAAGAGATGAAATTAAGAGAAGTGCATAGAAAAAAGCCTCAGAGAAGCTAAGAGAGGACCCACAGAAGCTCAGAGAGGAGGCCACTGAAGCCAGAAGCTGAAAGCAATGAAATCCAGAGCAAAGGACCAGCAGACTCGGGTCATGTGCCTTCCCCTGTGACAGAGGTGTCCTGGAGCCAGCAGCCTGTCTTCAGAATTCAGGTATCATCCTGTTGATGCCTTGAGTTGGATATTTTCATGGCCTAAGAACTGTAAATTGTAAGTTAATAAATCCCCATTGTAAAAAGCCAACCCATTTCTGGTACATTGCATTTCATCAGCTTTAACAAATTGAAACACCCGACAAACAAAATATATTTACTATCTGGCCTTTTACAGAAAATTTCTGCGCCCTAATCAAATGCTGTCAAAGGGGAAGCCCAAAGACACACCTATTTGAAAGGACCACATAGGATCGCTGGAGAACAGGCTTGGCTGTGCTGTATTTAGGTTTATTGATTTCAGTTTGACCCATGGGAAAGGGAGGGCTTTCCCATGAGCATATGTAGTGCCATCGCAATGCTAGACTGGATGCATGGCTGGGTGTTTGCTGGGTGGTTCTGGGTACTTTGCTTAAATTCCTGAGCCCCATCTTCCACTTCTGTAATGTGGGACCAATCCCAATCCAAACCATAGCAACCTCTCAGAGTTATGAGAATCAAAGTAAAATAACACCTGCAATCTTTGCTGTGAAGACATCCTTCCCCAAACATCGCCAGCTAGACTCGGTAATATCAGGAGGCCTTGGTGGTGAGCTCTGTGTCACCCAAGTATTAGCTGATGCCCCCATGTAGCAAAAGTCAAAACCAAAGGTAGCAATTTGAAGATCGCTTTTGTATTTTCTGTAAGACTCCTTTTGAAGTTACTTTCCATTATGGAGTTTTGAGTTCCGTATAAAGAGCCTGACATTATGTTTCTTTTAGAATATAGTGCCAGGAAGAAAACAAAGTTGTATCCTGACGAAGTAGGAGGTTTCGTTGTATCAGAAATGACTATTGGGTCACCCCATTTTCCCTTTAGACCTTAGATCCTGGGGAGCACAATAATGTGCTCCATTTGCTGTTCAGTCCCAGTTCCCATGTTTGTCTGGAGTAGCCACGTGAGCCACGTGGGGCTCTTGAATTGACACTTGAAACGAGGCTAGTCTGAATCGCAGTGTGCCATTAAACACATACCAGGTTTCAAAGTCTTAATAGGAACAAAAGAATGTAAAATAGCTCATTGATTTTTTTTTGGATGCATGTTGAAATGATAATATTTTGGATATACTGAGTTAAATAAAATTTATTAAAATTAATTTAATCTGCTTCTTTTTACTTTTTTAATTTTGCTACTATAAAATTGTAAGTTACATTTTCAAGCATATTACATTTCTCTTGGACTGTGCTAACCTAGACAGTTGGTAAAATTGCTCCCACTCTCCCTCATTAATGGTGGTTTTTATTTTCTCTTTTGATTTTAACATTCTTGTTGTCTTTGTGTTGTTACAAATCACCTCTAATCCCATTTTACAAGTAAATAGTAAATGTTTATTTTCCGTAAAATTATAACCAAAGGCTGCGATTATTGTAGGTACGAGAAATTGATATAGTAAGGATGGGCAGAATGACAACTTCCTATTGGCCAAGAAGGAGACTGCCTTTCCCCAGAGGGTGAAACAGACATGGGGAACAGGGTCAAAGGGATCCCCCAGGATCCAGCCAATGGGGGGAGCGGAAAGCAGGCATATTCTGCATTCTTCAGTGATAAACTGGGGTACTATGGCCACAACTTCTGTATTTCCCGCTGTCCAGAGAGCCCCCCTGCATTTTTGCTGGTTGTTAAAATTGATCCCCAGAGTGTTCATAAACCTTCATTGTAAGGCGAGATTTCAAACACTGTAAAGAAAGATGAAGTTCTTTTGTAGTTGGATGGGTCTTCTGTTTCAATCAGTGTTTTCACACTAACTCAAGTACTTTAATCTTTTAATGCCAGATAATTGAAACTTTACTCGTAGGGGGAGACCTCCGGTGCTCCTTTTCAAACACCATCAGAGTGAGGTCAGTATTTAATGCTGTCATCCATCACTGTTGTTTCTTTTTTAACTTTTTATTTTGAAATAATTTCAAACTTACAGGACAGTTGCAAAAATAATATAAAACCTAATCCAGAGAACACCAATATACCTCCTACCCAGATACCCAGATTTACAAACTCTTAACATTTCGCTACATTTGTTGTATCATTCCATCTATCTGTCAGTCTGTATTCTAAACATTTGAGACTAGGTTGCATGTATCATGCTCCTAGTGGTGACGAAATGCCTGACCTTCTGTTTAGCTCAGAATGTCTTAACCTCTCCCTCATTTTTGAAAGACGGTTTACCAGATATAGAATTCTTGTTTGGCTATGTTTTCTTTTCTTTTGGCACATTAAATATGTCATTCCACTGCCTTCTTGTATCCATGGTTTCTGATGAGAAATCAGCACTTAATTTTATTAAGGCTCCTTTGTACATAACACAATGCTTCTCTCTTGCAGCTTTTAGGATTCTCTCTTTGTCTTTGGCATTTGACGGTTGGATTTTGATGAGTCTCAATGTAGATATATTGCTGTTTATCCTGTTTGGAGTTCATTGAGCTTCTTGAATGTGTATATTCTTGACTTTCATTAAAATCAGGAAGTTTTTAGCCATTTTTTCTTTGAATATTCTTTCTGTCCCTTTCTCTCTTTCTTTTTCTTCTAGGACTCCTTCAAGCATATATTGGTATGCTTGATGGTGTCCCACAGGTCTCTCAGGCTGTGTTCACTTTTCTTCATTATTTTTTTCTGCTTCTCAGACTAAATGATTTCAGTAGTCTTTTCTTCAAGTTCACCTGTCCAGTCTGCTGTCAAACCCCTGTAGGGAATTTTTCTGTTATTGTGATCTTCAGCTCTAGTGTTTCTATTTGGTTCCTTTTTATGATCTATCTCTTTATTGAAATTCTTTCTTTGTTCATCTATCATTTTTTTCTGATTTCCTTTAGTCCTTTGTCCTTGTTTTCCCTTAGCTCTTTGGAAATGTTTAAGACAATTTTTTAAAAGTCATTGCCTGGTATGTCCAAAGTCTGATCTTCCTCATTGCCGGCTTCTAACACATTATCTTTGCTCCTTTGCATGGACCATCATTTCTTGAATCTTTGTGTTTTGTAATCTTTTACGGCACACTGGACTTTTTGATATTTTAATGTATCTCTGGAATTTAGTCACTGAGGCATCTATTGTTTATGCTGGTATCTAGCTATTGTTATGTCAAATTTCTTTTAATGGCAATAGTGAACAAAAAAAGAAGGAGAGGAAAAAAAAACCTTTCCCAGTCTTTGCAAGTTGGCATATGCAAGTGCTCTCCTTCAGAACTTAGCCTTCCTAACAGTGAGTTTAAAGAACTATCAGAGGCAAAAGCATAGGGTCTCCTGGTCTTTATTGAACATGCTCTTGTCCTCGGTTTGCACACATGTCCCTAGAATTTCCCCAATTTACATGTATCTGAATGTCCTTTTCCCCTAGGAAATGGTTTTTCCTTCTATCTAGTCCCAGGTTCTCCATTGTCTGGACCAACATCAGCAGTCCTTGCTCCAGGCAACTGCAATTTGATAGTTCTCCTGTAGTGTTCTAGCTGCCCTGCAAGGCAGTGCACAGGGCAAGTTCTGGGATGGGAAGCCTGTGATAAGATGAAACCTGCAGTAGGTCTGTCTCAGCCTACTGTCTGTCTGTGCCATGAGATTGTTACAGACATGTATGTACCCTAGCATGTTCTCAGGGGTTACTCTGCTCCCTCCAGAATGAGGGCCAGTGACCCACATACCTGAACAGTGCCCAGGTAGGGCTGAGGATGGGTAGGGGTGAGGTAGGTGTGAGAAAGGGTACCATGAGATTTTCCTACTGTTTTTAAGTTTCCTTTTTCTTGATTCAGTGTTTGCCCTGTTACTTGAACTGTTTTCTGGAGCTCTGAGAAAGATGGTTCTCCCAGTTTTTGCTTGTTGTTTAAAACTTCCATGGGAAAAGGGAGCCCTAGAGCTCGTCACTCTGCTATCTTGGTGACATCCTATAGTCACCCGCAGTTGTCTTTAAATCTTTCTTTTGAGGGGGGCAAAGAATTTCCCTTTATGGGAATTGGCATCTCCATATTTCAACCTATTTATTCATCAGAAGGTGACATAATAAGATTAACTTTATCTTAGAATATAATTAGGTTGGATTTTGTTTGGTACATTACAACAGTGTGAATTGTCTAACTGCTATATGTAATCACAATAAAAATGATTTTAAGAAGCACCACTTGCATATACTGCAGTTACAGGCACTGCTGCAGCTATTTTGGTAAAATGCCACTTGATTTATGAAGGAGGGAAGACTTTATTTAGTGATATAAGTCATTTCCTTTGAGGAATCAGCAGAATTTTTATGATTTGCTAACTCTGCTCTCTCTTTAGAAAAGCACTACAATGCCAGTGTCTGCGTGCTTGTGTAGACGGAGTGAGACAAAGCGAATATACATATCATGTAGTCAGTTGTATGCCGGCTAGCCTTACCTCAGAAAAAAGCAGTTCTTCTCCCAGGCCTGGCTTCTGAGGCATTGTTGGTAAATGTGTTTAACTGACGTTTTCTGGACAGTGAGAAGTGATTACATCAGCTCACTTTTATAGGCGTTTACCCTTTCTGTAACCTGTAACTGGGACAGCAGATGGCTGTCTAATGTACAGGGTTGCCAGCCTGAGATCTGACCTACTGCCCTGGGGAATGGTTACTTATAAACAAGCAGATCAGGTCAGCGGCTTGAATATAAAGTGACCACAGTCAGTGAGTTGCAAAGAAATCAAGATTTGAGATTCTGTGTCTGATACATTTCTGCTATTTCATGGTAACTTAGGTTACTTGATTAGAATACTCATTCTAATAAGACAGGAACAAAAGCACATTCTGAGAGTGAAGCTCCATTGGAGAATCCCATTTTAACAGCCTTCCTAAAGCACAGCCTGGGGAGTGTGTGTGTGGGTTGCTATAGAAATGGTGGTTACTGAACCGGCTTCTTCTCGTGCGTGGTGTGTACGCGTCAGGCAGGCAGGACTCCGGATCATGACTTGCCTGTCGTCAGCTTCAGATGGCGAACGCTACTGCTGACGTGGTGCTCCTGTCGTTGGTCCTTTTAGGTAAGTCATGGACAGCACTGGTCCTGGAGGGTGGAGCTCAATTTAAAATACAGATTTCTGTTGGGTTTTTTAAAATTTTTTTCATTGTTCTTCTAGAAGTGGGGGTTCTTAAAGCATTAAGTAATGTTTATAACTTCCAGAAAATGAAAATCATATACGTTGAGCCACATGTCTAGATGGAAGGTGGCAGTTGGAGTACTGAAGTGTGGTGATTGAATTAGAAAGAAAAGTTTCACAGTAAATTCAGCTCGAGAGAGGTGGTAGGAAAACCGCCACACTCAAAGGAGGCCCTACCTGGCCATCCTTATGTCACCAGATACCACATTAAATTGATGCTTTTTGTTTGAATTTTATTTTTAAATTATATTGTGTTGTTTCTGTTTCTTTTCTAAATGTGGTTTGGTTTTATACGTTTATGATATGAGCTATAATTTGTTTTATATTAGGACTATTTAATATATATTATGATTTTTAAAATAACATCAACACTCTGTATGGGATATTTTTTTCTTTATATAGTGGTTTGTACATTAATCAGGGCTTAAAACCATTGGTATAAAAGATAGCCCTGGCCTGGTATCCACTTTCAGCATGGCTCCATCAACACTCCAGATATAATCTGGGAAAGCTTTTGGAAATATTATTTTATCTTTTGGAATAAAATTCCACCTCTTACTAGCTATGCCATTCGGGCAGTATCACCCTTAGACTGGGCAACAACGGCCCTGTCCTGAACCCCTCATTTTAGAGGGCCTTGCTCTGGCCTTCAAACGCATCCACCAACCCAAAGGGATGTGCCCACCTGGAATCTGAGCCCCCTTTATAGATGTACTCCAAGAACATGGGACTCCAAATTCCCTGCCATAACAGGCCTAAGCCTACTTCTGGGAACTCTTCTCCAGGCCACTCCCTGAGGGGAGACCTCCTGTTCCAGTTTGCTAATGCAGCCGGAATGCAAAACACCAGAGATGGATTGGCTTTTATATAAGGGGGTTTATTTGGTTACACAGTTACAGTCTTAAGGACATAAAGTGTCAAGGTAAGTCATCAACAATCAGGTTACCTTCACTGGAGGATGGCCAATGGTGTCCAGAAAACCTCTGTTAGCTGGGAAGGCACGTGGCTGGTGTCTGCTCCAAAGTTCTGGTTTCAAAATGGCTTTCTCCCAGGACGTTCCTCTCTAGGCTGCAGCTCCTCAAAAATGTCACTCTTAGTTGCACTTGGGGTGTTTGTCTTCTATTAGCTTCTCTGGAGCAAGAGTCTGCTTTCAACGGCCATCTTCCAACTGTCTCATCTGCAGCTACTCTCTCAGCTCCTGTACATTCTTCAAAGTGTCCCTCTTGGCTGTAGCAAGCTCGTTCCTTCTGTCTGAGCTTATATAATGCTCTAGTAAACTAATGAAGGCCCAGGCTGAATGGGCAGGGCCACACCTCCATGGAAATTATCCAATTAGAGTCATCACCCACAGGTGGGTGGGGCGAATCTCCATGGAAACACTCAAAGAATTACAATCTAATCAAACTGATAGGTCTGCCCACACAAGACTACATCAAAGATAATGGCATTTTGGGGGGGACATAATACATTCAATCTGGCACAGCTCCCCACCCATATACCCATCCCATATGCATGTTCCTGATACACACATGGCACATTCACACCCCGTGAATACAGCCTATGTGTACACCCCCAGGGCAGAAGGTGGTCTAGCAAACCTGGTGGCTGGGAAATGAGCTTGGGTGTGTGGGTTTGGAGTCCACCTACAGGCACACAAGGTCTGGTTGGCTTGAGAAGGGAGCAGGTAGTTGACCATGTTCCAACAAGGAACTCTGAGGAGTCTAAGAACTCTCCTGCGATCCTGGCCTTGCGGATCGTTATGAAGTTGTGGTAGGAAGGTAGATGTATTTTATTTTAAAGTTTGATAGCTTGCTTTATGGCCTTAAATATTGTCTGTGTGCCTCCATTTGTACTCTTGATTTGAGTTCTGCCAATGGTAGAAGTGGGCCTGTCCTTGGGTAAATTGCCAACTTTTCTGGACCTATGGTTTCTAGCCTTAAAAATGAGATCTGTAATACCTTCCTTGCAAGGCTGTATAATACTTAAGTTAGATATTGCACTTAGACACCTAGTGCAGCGCCTGGCACATATTAAGTTCTTAATATCTTAGTTCTTTTTGCCCCTCTTCTTGAATCACCCCTTGTGATGGTTAGTCTTATGTGTCAACCTGGCCAGGCTACTGGACCGAGTTACCCCACCAAACACTAATTGAGGTTGCTGGGAAGGTATTTTGTAGATGAGGTTGACAATTACAATCAAGTGACTTTTAATAAAGGAGATTATTCTCCATAATGTGGGTGGGCCCCATCCAATCAGTGGAAGGCCTTACAAGCAAAAACTGAGGTTTCCTGGAGGAGGAGAAATTCCCCCTCAAACCTGAAACATCGACTCCTCTCTGAGTTTCCAGCCTGCTGCGCTAAACCTACAGATTTGGATTTGCCAGCCCCCCAATGACAGATGCCACTTCTTGAAATCTCTTTCCTATGTATCACCTACTTATTCTCTCTGGAGAACCCTGACTGATCCACTCCCTTTTAACATTAGGTTGAGTATGCATATGTGTGCAGACAAAAGAGACACATTCAGAACAAATTCAGCACGTTCAGGTGTGCTTTCTCCTCAAGGCATCCTCAAACCTCTGCACAGTTTCCTTTGCTTGCTCTGCAACAGGACACTTAGGCGGAGTTGCACATGGCAGCCCAAGCATTTCAGATGTGCACTTTGAAGTTTGCCCAGATTGAGGGGGAAGAAAAGAAGGGTCACATCTCAGATCACTTGGAAGAGGCATTTTTTTTTTTTTTTTTTTTTTTTGTCTTACTCATTCAGGGCCAATCTTATCCATTGGCAATATGGAGTTACTATTAGCCAGCATTTTTTGGCACTTTTCTCAGGTGACCCTACAAGGCAGGTCCTATCCTTTCTTCAGAAGAATGCTAGTGCATTGCCTGCTTCCCTTTTTAGGACAATTGTCTCACACTTACAGGGGCCTTACTGGACTTATTTTGTCATTGCTGTATCCCAGGAGCCAGGAACAAAATGATGCCTGGGACAAATATGATGTTCAATAAACATTTGCTGAATGAATGAATTGTTCAATTTTTTCAAGAAAAGCCATGAGTAGAATTCCATAAGAACTCTTTCAGTTTCTTCATGTTGACAATAAATTCAAACACAACAAACAAATAAATACCCACAAACCAACTGCATGGGCCAAACACAAAGCATCTGGGAATGGGTTGTTGTTTTGCATTCCCAGATCTAGTCCATTATTCCATTAAGCCACATTAAATCTTGGCACAGAGGCAGGAATGCACAAAAATCATCTGTTGGACAAGGAAGAGGGTTTGAGGTCTGAAGAACATCGTACTTTGCCTCTCCAGTTGTCAAGATGCAGGAGCTGTGCACAGAGCACCCAGCTGTGCTGAGCTCTGGCCTCTCTGTGATTCAATAACTTATAAGACAGCTAAGCAGAGGCTTGTCATGGACAGTGACAGGTTGGTCAGAGCCTTTGGTGAGGTGACATTTGAGCTAAGATCCTAAAAATGTGGGAGATTAATATGGGAATATCTTGAGGGAAAGACATTCTGGGCAGAAAAGACAGTCAATGCAAAGATCTCACAGTTGGAACCAGTTTGGCCACACAAGCAGCAGCCAACTCAGCTAAGTAGGCCCTTCACTCATTCATGTAACCTGCCTGGCTCCTGTAGACATTTGAGTTGCCCATCCCTGGCCTGCAGTCTGCCAAGTGACTAAATGATTTTTTTTTTATTGTGGTAACATACGTACAACACAAAATTTCTCGTTTTAACCACTTTCAAGCACGCACTTCAATGGTATGAATTATATTCACAATGTTGTGCTACCATCACCACCATCCATTAACAAAACTTTTCCATCATTCCAAACAGAAACTCTACACTCATTCTGCAGTAACTCCCTGTGCCAGTTTGAATATATTGTGTCCCCCAAACACCATTATCTTTGATGTAATCTTGTGTAGGCAGATGTTATCAGTGTTGATTAGATTGTTATTCTTTGAGTGTTTCTGTGGAGATGCGCCCCACCCAGCTGTGGGTGATGACTCTGATTGGATAAGTTCCATGGAGGTGTTGCTCCGCCCATTTGGGGTGGGTCTAAGTTGAGTCACTGGAGCCATATGAGCTGATGGACAGAGGGAACTCAGTGCCCCTGAGGGTGAACTTCTGAAGAGGAGCTACAGCCAAGAGGGACACTTTGAAGAAACCACAGGAGCTGCAGATGAGAGACAGTTTGAAAACGGCCGTTGAAAGCAGACTCTTGCTCCGGAGAAGCTGAGAGAGGACAAATATCCCAAGTGCGACTAAGAGTGACATTTTTGAGGAACTGCAGCCTAAAGAGGAACATCCTGGGAAAAAGCCATTTTGAAACCAGAACTTTGGAGCAGACACCAGCCACGTGCCTTCCCAGCTAACAGAGGTTTTCCAGACACCATTGGCCATCTTCCAGTGAAGGTACCTGATTGCTGATGTGTTACCTTGGACACTTTATGGCCTTAAGACTGTAACTGTGTAACTAAATAACCCCCCTTTTATAAAAGCCAGTCCGTCTCTGGTGTTTTGCATTCCGGCAGCATTAGCAGACTAGAACACTCCCGTGACCCCTGGTAACCTGTACTCTACTTTCTGTATCTACAAATTTGCATATTCTAGTTATTTCTAATAAGTGAGATCATGATATTTGTCCTTTCGTGTCTGGCTTATTTCACTCAATATGATGTCTTCAAGGTTCATCTAGAACCTCATTCCTATTTACGGATGAATAATATTCCATGTATGAAGATACCACATTTTATTTATCCATTCATCTGTTGATGGACATTTGGGCTGCTTCCATCTTTTGGCAATTGTAAATAATGCTGCTGTGAACATAGGTGTACAGATATCTATCCATGTCCTCTTTTAACGTCTTTTAGCTCTATACCTAAAAGTGGAATTGCCAGGTCATATGGTCATTCTATGTTTAACTTTCTGAGGAATTGTTTTCCCCAGCAGCTGAACCATTTTCATTCCTACCAACAGTGAATGAGGACTCCTACTAAGTGATTTCTTGAATATATTAGAAATATTTCTGAACTTGCTTCAAACACTGGTCACCCAATTGATGCACTATGGCGACATTTTAGAAAATGGCATCAGGATTTTCTGAAAGAACTGCCACACCCTCAAAAGTGCAGACATTTTGTGGCTCTGCTACACAGGTGTGGTCAACAGATGAGTGGCATGAGCATCCCTGGGAGCTTGTTAGACTGCAGAGCCTCTGGCTTTACTCCAGACGCAGAAGCAGAATCCACATTGTAATATGATCTCCATTTAACAAGCATTGGTTTAGGGCGTCTTACCACATCTGTCCATGTTTGTAAAATTCTCTGTTCTGCTATCCTTCATTCTGAACTGTTTTTCTTCTGCTGGGGATTAGTAGCGGAGCCATCCACAGTCTTTAGTCCCCATCCAATTCATTCTGACGTGGAGTTGCAAGATGGATATTGGGCTTTGTGGATAATTGTATGCTTGAGAGTGAACGTGGAGTTGCAAGATGGCTAAACAAAATTTCTCTCCATATGGGGCTAATTAGTCTGTACTCTGATATTACTTTCTGGAAATTTATATTTACCTATTGTAAATTCAAAATTCTCTCTTTAACTTTTATCAATGCTATTATGCACCATAATATTCCTGGCTGCCTTTTTAAGGCATAAGATTTCTGTGAAAATCTTTATGGTTTCCCATTACTTGCTCCTTGATTTCAGTAAGTTTTGTGATAGTTCTCCTGCTAAAGCTTAAAGAGAAAAAAAACAGTTGCTTAGATTAAAATTATTTTTAAGAGTCTGTTTCTCCAAAACTACCCTAAAAATACCCAGGGAACATGTTGCAGCTGAATAAAGGATTCACTTCTGCTTTTAATTTTTAATAATTCAACATATCTGTGATTTTATGCATCAAGCAGAAGGTTGTTGGTTATAGTGAGTTGCCCTTAATTTTATTCTTGTTTAAATCTGTCCTACAAAACGCACTTGCCCAAAGCTATAGAAATCCAATCATCTGCACGTAACTTTTGCTCTTCAGTTTGATTGCTTTCAACAAGAATGATTAGATGATTGACCACCAGGCAAATACTTTGCGTATAACCAACAAACCCATAGATTTCATGGAAAAAATAATTCCAGAGAAGGATACATAGCTATTCAAAGGTGTAAACTTTAATTTAGAAAAAGAAGGGTACTCCAATATAACAGAAACAAAAAAGTCGAAATTTTCACTGTCTCTGCCATACTGATGTATGTGGCTAAAGGTCTGATGGATTTTTGTGTTTTGATTTGAGGGAATGAGTGGTTTTGTTAAAGCTTGCAATAAAATAGAGTTAGATCTGGATGCTTTTCTGTGTACAGTTGGAAGAAAATTATAGTAGAGGTTATAGCTTAAGATATTGCAGATGAAAGCCACAAAAATGTAAGTCACCTGGTTTCTAGAGAAATCCAGTGTATTTGGGGGTCTGGGTAGACCCTGTGATTACAAATAGTACAATAATAATAATAATAGAAACACTAGCTAAGGCCTGCTCCATGTTGACAGTCCAGCAAGCACCACTGTGACCCAAGAGAGGAGATGACAGTAGGACAGTCAGAGCTGGCTTCTGTCCCATTCCACACCTGTGTCAGTACAGGTGGCCCGCGCCTCTCACCATAAATGCTCCCGAATATTCCGCAGTGAAAATGATGGGTAGGAGTGGGAATGGCTATATTTTACAGTGTGAACCTCTTAATTAATAGGATTTTCATTTTTTTTTTTATTGAGGTAGCACACACACACATACTGTAAAATTTGCTATTTTAAGTACTTTTAAATGTATAATTCAATGGCATTAATTATAATCACAATCATGCTACTATCACCACCATCCATTACCAAAACTTTCCCATTATGCCAAACTAAACCTCTACACCCATTAAGCATATCTTGCATTCTCCCCTCCCTCCAGAATCCAGTAATCTCTAATTTGCTTTCTGTCTCTATAAAGTTGCTTATTCTGGATATTTCATATAAGTCGAATCATACATTTGTTCTTCTGTGTCTGGCTTATTTCACTCAGCATAATGTTTTCAAGGTTCATTCATGTTGTAACATGTATCAGATCATCATTCCTTTTTTTTCTTTTTTTTTTTTTAACTTATTTGGTAACACATATACAACTAACACTTTCCTATTTTAACCTTTTCCAAGTGAACGATTCTGTGGTGTTACATTCACAATATTGTGCAACCATCACCAACATTCAGTACCAAATATTTTCATCACCTGAAACAGAAAATTTGCACCCATTAAGCAATACCTCACCCGTCCCCTCACTCCCAACCCCTTGTAACCTGTAATCTACTATCTCTATGAATTTGCTTATTCTAGGTATTTCATAAAAGTGTGATCACTCAATATCTCTCTTTTTGTGTCTGGCTTATTTCACTCAACATGATGTCTTTGAGGTTCACCCATGTAGTGGTATTTATTAGAACTTCATTCCTTTTTACAGCTGAATAATATTCCATTGTGTGTGTAGACTACATTTCATTTATCCATTCTTGTGTTGATGGATTTGCTTCCACTTTTGGCTTTTGTGAATAATGCTGCTGTGTACATTGATGTACAGTATCATTCAAGCCTCTGCTTTCATTTCTTTGGGGTATATACACAGAAGTGGGATTGCCAGGTTGTTTGGTAATTACATGTTCTGTTTCCTGAGGAACTGCCAAAATGATTTCCACAGTAGCTGCACCATTTTACATTCCCACTAACAATGTGTAAGGGCTCCAGTTTATTCTCATCCTGACCAACACTTACTATTTTGTTTATTTTGTTTTATTTTTTAAAAATAGCCATCTTGGTGGGTGTAAGTTGTGTCTCATAGTGCACTTGGTTTTCATTTCTCTAATGTGTGTGCTCTCTTGGCCATTTGTACATCTTCTTTGGAGAAATGACTTTTCAAGTTCTCTGCCCACTTTTTAAAGGCTTTTTATTGAGAGATATTCACATACCATACAATCCATCCAAAGTGTACAATCAGTGGCTTTTAGTGTAATCACAGAGTTGTGCATTCATCACCACAATCAATTTTAGAACATTTTCATTACTCCAAAAAGAAAAACCCCTTAGCAGTCACCTCCCAATCCCTCTATGTTTCCCCAGCCCACCAGAACCACTAGCCTAATTCTGTCTCTATAGATTTATTTATATTCATATTTTATACAAACTGAATCATACAATATGTAGCACTTTGTGTCTGATTCATTCACTTAGCATAATGTTTTTTTAATTATTGTTTTTTTCTTAATTACAGAAGTTGTGGGTTTACAGAAATATCATGTGAAACATGCAATGTTCACTTATACCCCCCTATTGTTAACACTTAACATTGGTGTGGTACCTTTGTTAAATTGATAAAAGAACATTAAAATATTACTGCTAACTATGGTCCATAGTTTGCATTAGGTGTTTTTTTCCTAAATACCACCCTTTTATTAATACTGTGTAATAGTGATACAAATTTGTTATAATTCATGAAAGAACATTCTTATATTTGGACTATTAACCACAGTCCTTCATCCACAGCAGGGTTCACTGTGCTATACAGCCCCATGTTTTGTCTTCTAACTTTCCTTCTGGTAGCATACATGACCCAAAACTTCCCATTTCAACTGCATTCACACACATAATTCAGTGCTGTTAATTACACTCACAATAATGTGCTACCATCACAACTATCCATTTCCAAACATTTACAATCAATCTAATTAGAAATTCTGAACAAATTAGCATAAGCTCCTCATTCTTTACCCCCCACTCTATCTCCTGGTAAGCTTTATGCTTGATTCTAACTCTATGTGTTTGCTTATTATAATTAAGTCATATCACTTAGATCATGCAGTATTTGTCCTCTTGTGTCTGGCTTATTTCATTCAATATAATGTCCTCAGGGTTTATCCATGATGTCCTATGCGTCAGGACTTCATTCCTTTTTATAGCTAAATAATGTTCCATCATATGTAGATACCACGTTTGTTTATCCGTTTATCGGTTGTTGGACACTTGGGTTGCTTCATCTTTTGGTAATTGTAAAGAATGCCACTATAAACATCAGTATGAAAGTATCTGTTTCAGTCCCTACTTTAAGTTCTTTGGGTAGATACCCAGTAGCGAGATTGCTGGGTCATATGGCAATTTTATACTTAGCTTCATGAGGAACTGCCAGACTGTCTTCCACAATGGCTGTACCATACTATACTCCCTCCAGCAATGAATAAGTGATCCTATTTCTCCACATCGTCTCCAACACTTGTAGTTTCCAGTTTTTTAATAGTGTTCATTCTAGTAGGTGGGAAATTCTATCTCATTTTGGTTTTGATTTGCATTTCCCTAATAGCTAGAAATATTGAGCATCTTTCCAATCCACTAAGGTCAGAAAATGCACTTTGTATAATTTCAGTCTTATTAAACTGATTGAGACTTGTTTTGTGAGCCTACTTGTGGTCACTCCTGGAGAATGATCCATGAGCACTTGAGAAAAATGTTTATCCTGCTGCTTTGGGGTGCAAAGTTCTGTATATAGGTCTGTTTGGTCTAGTTCATTTATCATATTATTCAAATTCTCTGTTTTCTTATTGATCCTCTGTCTAGGTGTTCTATCTATTTATGAGAGTGGTGTATTTTCTTAAAGACATGTATTTCTTCCTTCAGTTTTGCCAGTGTTCACCTCATGTATTTTGAGGCACACTGGTTGGTGCATATATATTTATGACTTCTATTTCTTCTTGCCCCTTTTATTAATATATAGTGTCTTTCATTGTCTTTTATAATAGTTTTGCATTTAAAGTCTATTTTATACAATATTAGTATAGCTACCCCAGCTCTGTTTTAGTTACTATTTGCATGGAATATCTTTTTCAACCTTTCACTTTCAACCTATTTGTGTCTTGGGGTCTAAGGTGAGTCTCTTGTGAGCAACATATGGTTGGATCATGGTTTTTTTTTTTATCCATTCTGCAAATCTGTGTCTTTTGGTTGGAAAGTTTAATCCATTAACATTCAGTGTTATGACTGTAAAGGCAGTACACTTTCTTTAACCATTTTATCCTCTGCTTTTTATGTGTTATATCTTATTTTTGCCTCCCTTTTTAAGCTTTGAGTTGCCCAATAATCTTCATTTCCATCCTCTCCTCTAAGTCTCTCTCTCCTGTCTTTTCCTTTCAGCCCGCAGAACTCCCTTTAGTATTTCTTGTAAGGCAGGCTTCTTGTTAATGAACTCTCTCAGCTTCTATTTATCTGTGAATATTTTAAACTCTCCCTCATTTTTGAAGGACATTTTTTCCAAATAAAGAATTCTTGGTTGGCAGATTTTCTCTTTCAGTACCTTAAATATATCATACGACTGCCTTCTCACCTCCATTTTTTCTGGTGAGAAATTAGAACTTAATTTTATCGCAATTACCTTGTATGTGACAAATTGCTTTTCTCCTGCTGCTTTCAAGAATCTCTCTTTATCTTTATCTTTAGAATCTGACATTCTGATTAGGATGTGTCTTGAAGTAGATCTATTAGGATTCACTCTGCTTGAAGTACATTGTGTTTCTTGGATGTATGTATTTATATCTTTCATAAGAGTGCAGAACTTTTGGCCATTATTTCCTCAAATATTCTTTCTGACCCTTTTCCCTTCTCTTCTCCTGGGACACCCATGATGTGTATGTTTGTGTGCTTCATGCTGTCATTCAAATCCCTGAGACCCTTCTCAATTTTTTCCCTTCTTTTCTCTATCTGTTTCCTGTCTGTAAGATTTGCTTGTCCTATCTTCTAGTTCACTGATTCTCTCTTTTGCCTATTCAGATCTGCTGTTGTATGCCATTAGTGTATTTTATTTTATTTTTTTTTTAATCATCATTTTATTGAGATATATTCACATACCACGCAGTCATACAAAACAAATTGTACTTTCGATTGTTTACAGTACCATTACATAGTTGTACATTCATCACCTAAATCAATCCCTGACACCTTCATTAGCACACACACAAAAATAACAAGAATAATAATTAGAGTGAAAAAGAGCAATTGAAGTAAAAAAGAACACTGGGTACCTTTGTCTGTTTGTTTCCTTCCCCTACTTTTCTACACATCCATCCATAAACTAGACAAAGTGGTGTTTGGTCCTTATGGCTTTCCCAATCCCATTGTCACCCCTCATAAGCTACATTTTTATACAACTGTCTTCGAGATTCATGGGTTCTGGGTTGTAGTTTGATAGTTTCAGGTATCCACCACCAGCTACCCCAATTCTTTAGAACCTAAAAAGGGTTGTCTAAAGTGTGCATAAGAGTGCCCACCAGAGTGACCTCTCGGCTCCTTTTGGAATCTCTCTGCCACTGAAGCTTATTTCATTTCCTTTCACATCCCCCTTTTGGTCAAGAAGATGTTCTCCGTCCCACGGTGCCAGGTCTACATTCCTCCCTGGGAGTCATATTCCACGTTGCCAGGGAGATTCACTTCCCTGGGTGTCTGATCCCACGTAGGGGGGAGGGCAGTGATTTCACCTTTCAAGTTGGCTTAGCCAGAGAGAGAGGGCCACATCTGAGCAACAAAGAGGCATTCAGGAGGAGACTCTTAGGCACAAATACAGGGAGGCCTAGCCTCTCCTTTGCAGCAACCGTCTTCCCAAGGGTAAAACTTATGGTAGAGGGCTCAACCCATCAAACCACCAGTCCCCTATGTCTGTGGTCATGTTAGCAACCATGGAGGTGGGGTAGGCGAATACCCCTGCATTCTCCACAGGCTCCTCAAGGGGGCACTACATCTTTTTTTTTTTTTTTTTTTCCCCTGTTTGTCTTTTTTCTTTTTTTTTTTTTTTTTTTTTTTTTTTTTTTTTAACTTTCCCTTCTTTTTTCAAATCACCTGTATGAAAAAAAAAGTTAAAAGAAAACAAACATACAATAAAAGAGCATTTCAAAGAGACCATAGCAAGGGAGTAAGAAAAAGACAACTAACCTAAGATAACTGCTTAACTTCCAACATGTTCCTACTTTACCCCAAGAAAGTTACATAATATAGCAACATTTCAGTGAACTTGTTCCTACTACAACCATCAGAAATTAACAGACCATAGTCATTTCTGGGCATCCCCAGAACGTTAAATAGCTTATCTGTTCTTCCTGGATTATTGTTCCCCCTTCCTTAATTGCTCTCTACTGCTAGTTCCCCTACATTCTACATTATAAACCATTTGTTTTACATTTTTCAAAGTTCACATTAGTGGTAGCATATAATATTTCTCTTTTTGTGCCTGGCTTATTTCGCTCAGCATTATGTCTTCAAGGTTCATCCATGTTGTCATATGTTTCACCAGATCGTTCCTTCTTACTGCCGCGTAGTATTCCATTGTGTGTATATACCACATTTTATTTATCCACTCATCTGTTGAAGGACATTTGGGTTGTTTCCATCTCTTGGCAATTGTGAATAATGCTGCTATGAACATTGGCGTGCAGATATCTGTTCGTGTCACTGCTTTCCGATCTTCCGGGTATATACCGAGGAGTGCAATCGCTGGATCGAATGGTAGCTCTATATCTAGTTTTCTAAGGAACTGCCAGACTGACTTCCAGAGTGGCTGAACCATTATACAGTCCCACCAACAATGAATAAGAGTTCCAATTTCTCCACATCCCCTCCAGCATTTGTAGTTTCCTGTTTGTTTAATGGCAGCCATTCTAACCGGTGTTAGATGGTATCTCATTGTGGTCTTAATTTGCATCTCTCTAATAGCTAGTGAAGCTGAACATTTTTTCATGTGTTTCTTGGTCATTTGTATTTCCTCTTCAGAGAACTGTCTTTTCATATCTTTTGCCCATTTTATAATTGGGCTGTCTGTACTATTGTCATTGAGTTGTAGGATTTCTTTGTATATGCAAGATATCAGTCTTTTGTCAGATACATGGTTTCCAAAAATTTTTTCCCATTGAGTTGGCTGCCTCTTTACCTTTTTGAGAAATTCCTTTGAGGTGCAGAAACTTCTAAGCTTGAGGAGTTCCCATTTATCTATTTTCTCTTTTGTTGCTTGTGCTTTGGGTGTAAAGTCTAGGAAGTGGCCGCCTAATACAAGGTCTTGAAGATGTTTTCCTACATTATCTTCTAGGAGTTTTATGGTACTTTCTTTTATATTGAGATCTTTGGTCCATTTTGAGTTAATTTTTGTGTAGGGGGTGAGGTAGGGGTCCTCTTTCATTCTTTTGGATATGGATATCCAACTCTCCCAGCCCCATTTGTTGAAAAGACCATTATGGCTCAGTTCGGTGACTTTGGGGGCCTTATCAAAGATCAGTCGGCCATAGATCTGAGGGTCTATCTCTGAATTCTCAATTCGATTCCATTGATCTATATGTCTATCTTTGTGCCAGTACCATGCTGTCTTGGCAACTGTGGCTTTATAATAAGCTTCAAAGTCAGGGAGTGTAAGTCCTCCCACTTCGTTTTTCTTTTTTAGAGTGTCTTTAGCAATTCGAGGCATCTTCCCTTTCCAAATAAATTTGATAACTAGCTTTTCCAAGTCTGCAAAGTAGGTTGTTGGAATTTTGATTGGGATTGCATTGAATCTGTAGATGAGTTTGGGTAGAATTGACATCTTAATGACATTTAGCCTTCCTATCCATGAACATGGAATATTTTTCCATCTTTTAAGGTCCCCTTCTATTTCTTTTAGTAGAGTTATGTAGTTTTCTTTGTATAGGTCTTTTAGATCTTTGGTTAAGTTGATTCCTAGGTACTTGATTTTTTTAGTTGCTATTGAAAATGGTATCTTTTTCTTGAGTGTCTCTTCAGTTTGTTCATTTCTAGCATATAGAAACATTACTGACTTATGTGCATTAATCTTGTATCCCGCTACTTTGCTAAATTTGTTTATTAGCTCTAGTAGGTGTATCGTTGATTTCTCAGGGTTTTCTAGATATAAAATCATATCATCTGCAAACAATGACAGTTTTACTTCTTCTTTTCGAATTTGGATGCCTTTTATTTCTTTGTCTTGCCGGATTGCCCTGGCTAGCACTTCCAGCACAATGTTGAATAACAGTGGTGACAGCGGGCATCCTTGTCTTGTTCCTGATCTTAGAGGGAAGGCTTTCAGTCTCTCACCATTGAGTACTATGCTGGCTGTGGGTTTTTCATATATGCTCTTTATCATGTTGAGGAAGTTTCCTTCAATTCCTACCTTTTGAAGTGTTTTTATCAAAAAGGGATGTTGGATTTTGTCAAATGCTTTTTCAGCATCTATTGAGATGATCAATTGATTTTTCCCTTTCGAGTTTTTAATGTGTTGTAATACATTGATTGTTTTTCTTATGTTGAACCATCCTTGCATGCCTGGAATGAACCCCACTTGGTCATGGTGTATGATTTTTTTAATGTGTCTTTGGATTCGATTTGCAAGTATTTTGTTGAGGATTTTTGCATCTATATTCATTAGGGAGATTGGCCGGTAGTTTTCCTTTTTTGTAGCATCTTTGCCTGGTTTTGGTATTAGATTGATGTTAGCTTCATAAAATGAGTTAGGTAGTGTTCCATTTTTTTCAATGTTTTGAAAGAGTTTGAGTAAGATTGGTGTCAGTTCTTTCTGGAAAGTTTGGTAGAATTCCCCTGTGAAGCCATCTGGCCCTGGGCATTTATTTGTGGGAAGATTTTTGATGACTGATTGGATCTCTTTGCTTGTGATGGGTTGGTTGAGGTCTTCTATTTCTTCTCTGGTCAGTCTAGGTTGTTCATATGTTTCCAGGAAATTGTCCATTTCTTCTACATTATCCAGTTTGTTGCCATACAGTTGTTCATAATATCCTCTTATAATTTTTTTAATTTCTTCAGGATCTGCAGTTATGTCACCTTTTTCATTCATTATTTTGTTTATATGGGTCTTCTCTCTTTTTGATTTTGTCAGTCTAGCTAGGGGCTTGTCAATCTTGTTGATCTTCTCAAAGAACAAACTTTTGGTGATATTTATCCTTTCTATTGTTTTTTTGTTCTCTATGTCATTTATTTCTGCTTTAATCCTTGTTATTTCTTTTCTTCTACTTGGTTTAGGATTGGTTTGCTGTTCATTTTCTAGCTTCTTCAGTTGATCCATTAGTTCTTTGATTTTGGCTCTTTCTTCCTTTTTAATATATGCGTTTAGTGCTATAAATTTCCCCTTAGCACTGCTTTTGCTGCATCCCATAGGTTTTGGTATGTTGTGTTCTCATTTTCATTCGTCTCTATATATTTAGCAATTTCTCTTGCTATTTCTTCTTTAACCCACTGATTGTTTAGGAGTGTGTTGTTTAACCTCCAGGTATTTGTGAATTTTCTAAGTCTCTGATGGTTATTGACTTCTAATTGTATTCCATTGTGGTCAGAGAATGTGCTTTGAATAATTTCAATCTTTTTAAATTTATTGAGGCTTGTTTTATGTCCCAGCATATGATCTATTCTGGAGAAAGTTCCGTGAGCACTAGAAAAGTATGTGTATCCTGGTGATTTGGGATGTAATGTCCTGTAGATGTCTGTTAAATCTAATTCATTTATCAGATTGTTTAGGTTTTCAATTTCCTTATTGGTCTTCTGTCTGGTTGATCTATCTATAGGAGAGAGTGATGTGTTGAAGTCTCCCACAATTATTGTGGAAACATCAATTGCTTCCTTTAGTTTTGCCAATGTTTCTCTCATGTATTTTGTGGCACCTTGATTGGGTGCATAGACATTTACGATTGTTATTTCTTCTTGCTGAATTGCCCCCTTTATTAGTATGTAGTGGCCTTCTTTGTCTCTCAAAACATCCCTGCATTTGAAGTTTATTTTATCTGAGATTAATATTGCTACACCTGCTTTCTTTTGGCTGTAGCTTGCATGAAATATTTTTTTCCATCCTTTCACTTTCAATTTCTTTGTGTCCCTGTGTCTAAGATGAGTCTCTTGTATGCAACATATTGATGGTTCATTTTTTTTGATCCATTCTGCGAATCTATATCTTTTAATTGGGGAGTTTAATCCATTTACATTCAACGTTAAAACCGTGAAGGCATTTCTTGAATCAGCCATCTTATCCTTTGGATTATGTTTGCCATATTTTTCCCTCTCTCTATTAATATCCTTTATTGTACCCATACCGAATCTCTTTAGTACTGAACCTTTCTCCAAGTCTCTCTGTCCTGTCTTTGTTTCTCTGTCTGTAGGGCTCCCTTGAGTATCTCCAGTAGGGCAGGTCTCTTGTTAGCAAATTCTCTCAGCATTTCTTTGTCTGTGAAAAATTTAAGCTCTCCCTCAAATTTGAAGGAGAGCTTTGCTGGATAAAGTATTCTTGGCTGGAAATTCCTCTCTCTCAGAATTTTAAATATATCGTGCCATTGCCTTCTCGCCTCCATGGTGGCTGCTGAGTAGTCACTACTTAGTCTTATGCTGTTTCCTTTGTATGTGGTGAATTGCTTTTCTCTTGCTGCTTTCAGAACTTGCTCCTTCTCTTCTATGTTTGACAGTGTGATCAGTATATGTCTCGGAGTGGGTTTTTTTGGATTTATTCTATTTGGAGTTCGCTGAGCATTTATGATTTGTGTATTTATGTTGTTTAGAAGATTTGGGAAGTTTTCCCCAACAATTTCTTTGAATACTCTTCCTAGACCTTTACCCTTTTCTTCCCCTTCTGGGACACCAATGAGTCTTATATTCGGACGCTTCATATTATCTATCATATCCCTGAGGTCCATTTCGAGTTTTTCAATTTTTTTCCCCATTCTTTCTTTTATGCTTTCATTTTCCATTCTGTCATCTTCCAGGTCACTGATTCGTTGTTCAGCTTCCTCTAGTCTTGTACTATGAGTGTCCAGAATCTTTTTAATTTGGTCAACAGTTTCTTTAATTTCCATAAGATCATCCATTTTTTTATTTAGTCTTGCAATGTCTTCTTTATGCTCTTCTAGGGTCTTCTTGATTTCCTTCATATCCCGTACTATGGTCTCATTGTTCATCTTTAGTTCTTTGAGTAGCTGCTCTAGGTGTGTCTCTTCTGGTCTTTTGATTTGGGTGCTTGGGCTTGGGTTATCCATATCGTCTGGTTTTTTCATATGCTTTATAATTTTCTGTTGTTTTTGGCCTCGTGGCATTTGCTGTCCTTGATAGGGTTCTTTTAGGGTTTGTAGACCAGTTGAAGTCCTTATCTCTAATTTATCAGATCTACAGCTTCGTGGAGTACACTTTCTCTAACTAACCAGCAGGTGGCGTCCACGAGCCACCTGTTCTCCACAAGCCAGATCTCCCCTGCTTAGCCTTTTTGGTGAGTGGGGGAGTGAGTCTTGTGGGGCCCAATTGGTGTCCCAAGCTTGCGTGTGTAGTTGGTGTTGCCTGCCCTGTATGTGGGGCGTGTTTCTGGGCAGTCGGGGAGGGGGGGTGGCCCTAACAATCAAATCTCCCTGATGATCCTAGAGTTTTAAAGCTACTGCAATAGTCTAATCCTTCAGTTCAGTCCTGCCACAGTTTGTCTCTGCCACTGACCCACAAGTCTTTGGTATTGGAGTATGGCTCCTGAGACTTGCAAGTGGGCCCCTCTTCCAGGCTGTGCACCCCGGGTCCTCTGTTGAGGGATGACTGTGCTATGTCACAGGTGAGTGCCGTCCCCCCAGGGCAGTTCTGGGCTGCTGGGCTGTGTTGGGAGGCTCCCAGTCTGCTCAAATGATGGCTGAATGGGGCTCTGTTAATTCACACTGCTCCCCCTTCCCAGCTCTGGGACATTCAGCTGAGGTTGCAGGGAAGGCTAATGTCCACGCCCAGTTTTGTGGTGTGTGCCTGTTATTTGAAGCACTTCCGTCACACTGGGTTGTCTGGGGCAGCTCTGGGCTATGGGGCTGGCGATGGGCAGGAGTGTTTCCTGTCCACCAGGATGGTGGCTGTGAGCGGACACCCCCCTTTTCTTGGGAAGTTGTGTTGTTTAGTGAATTTTCTCAGCCACTGGATTATTGCCTTTTGTCTCAGAGCTCTCTTATTTCTGCTCTTGACTTGACGTGCCCAAATTTCAATTCTTTGAAGCTTTCTGTATTGAGCTTCTTAGAGTAATTGTTTTAGAAAAAGCAAAAAGGATTTAAAAAAAAAAAAAAAAAAAAAAAAAAAAAAAAAAAAAAAAAAACGGCCCTCCTCAGAGATCTAATGGGTTATTGAAATGCTAATAGACAAAGCAACCAGGGCCATTAAGGAAAGGTGCCCTGGGCAGAGAGATCAGCCTTGCTTCGGGATTTGCATATGCGCCTCAAGGCCTGATCTCCGCCCTTCCCCTTTCTGTGTTCACCAGAACTCCAAAAATCCTCTGCTTTTACTTTGGAGCTTCTCGTGTTGTTTTCCTTCTATGCCCGTCTCCTCTCTGCTGGGCTGGCTGCTCTCAGAGTCTCTGGTGTCTGGCCTCAGTCTATCTATGGTTGGAGTTTGAATCAGTAGAATGAGTTTCCGATGAGAGCAGCCACTGCAATTCTCCCTTCTCCTTCCTGGAGCTGACAGCCCCTCCCATTAGTGTATTTTAATCTCTTCTATTGTGTCTTTCATTCCCATGAGTTCAGTTTTGTTTCTTTTCAAACTTTCAAATTCTTCTTTATGCTCACCCAGTGTCTTCTTAATATCCTTTTATCTCTTTAGCCACATTTTCCTTCATCTCCTTAAATTGATTTAGATTTGTTTGAAAATCTTTGGCTAGCTGTTCCAAATTCTGTATCTACTCTGGCTTTTTGATTTGTTCTTTGACTGGGCCATACGTTCCTGTTTCTTAGTATGACTTCTAATTTTTTGCTGATGTCTAAGCATATGATTATCTCAATGAGTTTACTCTGAAGATAAGTTTGTCTCTCTTGCCTAGGGTTTTATTGTTGATTAGCTTTGTGTTAAGGTGTTTCTTTGACACTTGGTTCAACTTATTCTAGATCTTTAGGATTGCCTAACTGTTTAACTGATCAGATTTTTCAGTTCTTTATATGATTCTTGCCCTGAGTTTGTGTTAAGCTTTTAAGATTGCACTATTTGTGCAATATTTTATCCCCAGGAGAAAGCCTCTTTCCTTTGATCCTTCTCTGGGAATCTTGATCTGTTCTGTCTGCTTGTGCTTTGCCTCTATATATTTTTTACACTCCTCTGTTTGCCTCTAGCTGCTTTTTGCCTGGAGGGAAAATTCTGGGAGGAGGGTCAGCCCACAGAGGACTCTCCCAAGTCAGTTTTCCCAGCCAAAACAGGGCCAGGTCCCATAAATGGGGCACAGACCAGTTCAAATAGCTCTTGAAAGATACCAAAAAGCATTTTTGATAGCCCCGTGAGGCTGTGCTTCCCTGGCTTGCCCAGCAAATAGCGCCCTTCAGCAAACTGTTCCCCGAAGCCCTAAGGAGGCACTGTGTCCTTAAACCTCCAACACCTTCACCCCTGTTGGAGGTGGACTGGCAACAGTGGCCATGATGGTCCCTTTTCAGGATGGGGTAAAACAACCATTCATAGCTGGGACCCAGTGATCTACATTCACCAATCAAAAGCTGTTATTAATACTCAACTGTTCCGTCCTCCACCCTCCTTGTTCTTGGGGAAGAGGACTTCTATGTCCCTCTCCACACAGTCCTGGGCAGCCAACCAGGGACAGCACACCTCGAGAGTGGGGAATGGGCACTGACAGGTGCCATGGAGCAAGCCACTCGCAATTCTTTACCACAGTTTCTCAGACTCTTCGTCCTGCTCGTCCCTGGATTCTGTACAGCACTCGCCTGGTTTCCAGAGCCCCAGACAGTTGTTTCAGACAGATTCTGCCTCCCCAGTAGCTGTTTCTTTACGAGTGAGTCCTGTATCTCTGTACTCCACCATCTTCCCCGATTTTTTATTTGTGTTATTTATCTTTTTGTTGTTGAGTTGTAACAGTTCTTTATATATTCTGAATATTAAATCCTTATCAGCTATATGGTTAACACATTATTTTTCCCCATTCTATAGGTTGTCTTTTCATTTTATGATACTGTTTGTTGATGTACAAAGTTTTTAATTTTGATGAAGTCATTTATCTTTTTTTTGTCACTGGTGCTTTTGATGTCATATCTAAGAAATCACTACCAAATCCAACTTTATGAAGGTTCCCTCTATGTTTTCTTCTATGAGTTTTCTAGTTTTAGCTCTTGTGTTAAGTCCTTGATCCATCTAGAGTTAATTTTTGTATATAGTTTGAAGTCGGATATCTAACTTCATTCTTTTATAGGTGAAGGTTCCATTTTCCTTCTATCATTTGTTGAAGAGACCATTATTTCCCCAGTTATTGTAGTTACTTGTTGAAATTAGGAGAAATTAATTGAAATTGAAATTGTCAAAATTTTAAAACTGTCAAGGTTAATATAGATAATTGTCCTTCTTGAAAACAAGTTGACCATTGATGTATGTGTTTATTTCTAGCCTCTTAATCCTATTCATTGGTCTTTTGTCTGTCTTTTTGCCAGGATCAAACTGTTTTGATTACTTTTGCTTTGTAGTAAGTTTTTTAATCAAGAAGTGTAGGATCTCCCACTCTGTTTTTCTTTTGCAATATTGACTTGGCTCCTCAGGGTCCTGTGTAATTTCATATGAATTTGAGGACTGGCTTTTGCAATTTTTTTTGCAGAAAAGGCTGCTAATCTTTTTATAGGTGTTGCATTGAAAACCACAGCTGCAATGCAGGTCTATAGATTGCCTTGGGTAATATTGACATATTAACGATATTAAGACATCCTATCCATGAATACAGGATATCTTGCCATTGATTTAGTTCTTTTTAAACTTTGTTCTTCAGTGTTCTGTAACTTCATTCCTTATTACAGCTGAATGATAGTCCATTGTATGTACATGCCACATTTTGTTCATTCATCTGTTGACGGACACTTGGGTTATTTCTACTTTTTGGCAGTTGTGAATAATGCTGCTCTATGAGCACCGGTGTATGGTTTGAGTCCCTGCTCTTAATTATTTGGGGTGTATGCCTAGGAGTGAAATTGCTGGGTCATGTGGTAATTCTGTTTAACTTTTTGAGGAACTGCCAAACTGTCTCCCACTGCAGCTGCACCATGTTACAGTCCCATCAGCAATGCAAGAGAGTTCCAATTCTTCCATTTCCTCAGCAACACTTGTTATTTTCTGTGTTTTTTTTTTTTTTTTTTTTTTTTTTTTAACAATACCTAGATATGACTTTCTTGAGATGGGTTTTCTGGGTGGCTATGGATTTCTTCATGAGCCTCAGCTCACAGTCCTAGTAGCATTCATTTCAACCTCTTTATGGAAAAATATATCAGAATATGTTAGCTGTGAGAAGTATAAAACCCAACTACAAGTGCTTAAACAAGGAGGCCATTTATGACTTAGATGGCAAAATAAGTGGGAAGCAGGTGGCTCCTGAATTGGCCCAGGAGCTCAGTGATGTCCTCAAGGTGTTGGCCAGCCCCAGTCCCGGCCTCCTGAGAACTTCCTCAGCTCTCACAGCTCAGAAGCATACGCTGGAACTCACACGTTGGGTTCTCTAATTCCAGGGAAGCCATCCATGTGGTCAGTGACCCTTTACAGTCCTGGGAATGACCTGTCCAGTGTCCCAAAACCTCCTGACATGGTAATAAATTTCAGAGAGCAGCGACTGTGTCCCTGCATGTTTGGCTCATGTGCTGGGCACCCACTTCAATTTATAACCTGTTGAAGTGTGGGTTTTCACTTGCAATTTCTATTTCAAAATAATAGCATTCATAATATCAGGTTTCTCTGCTTGTTACCAGATGTTGAGCTGGGGTGTCTTGGCTGCTAAAATAGGGGCTTCCAAGCAGAATAATTGTGCCAGGCAGGAAAAAGAGAGTAAATCTGAACCCTTCATGTTGTATTCAAATTAGACATTGTGTTTCTGGCCCTTTTTCATGTTTTAGATTTCTTCCCCCTTTTGACAGCCATTTGTTAGATTTTTAAACTCACTTTTCTTTATATTTTGTAAATTAAAGTTGATTACATCGTTGCTTGGTAACCAAGCAAGAAAGTGGCAACCTTCATGATTGCTAGGAGACCCCATCAGATCTTACAGGCAAGCATGCAGCACGTCTTGTTCTGCCTTTCAATCATTTTACATGATAATAATTGTAATTAAATGCACCTTCCAAATTTGAGAACTCGTGTTACTTTATACACAACGAGCCTTGCCATTTGAATAAGTAACTAACTCATTTTCACAAGATTAGGCTGATATTTCAACAGGTTATTTATACTTGAAAATATCTCTAAAGCTTCCCATTTTGTCAAGTTTAACTCTAGACAATGATAATTCAGGCAAAAATTGGCATAAGGTTGTGGTGTAGAAGAAAAAAATACTGAACTTGGATCCAGATTTCTGTTCAGCTTCTGGCCCTGCTGTTCAGCCCCTCCCATGCCCAGGCTCATATTCCAGACAGTTTTTAATAATGTGGGCTATTGCTTTCCCAATAGCAGACTGCCCAAATGGGAAGTCAGCGATGGTGGTGGTGAGGGAGCAGAGCTGAAAACTGGATCAATGACGACTGCAAGGAAAGAAAAGAGGGGAAACCCACATGGGGGACATTAAGTATAAAAGAAGAGATCCCTTTCTTACTGCAGGAGGGGACCTAAGAGTGTCGATATTTTAGAGTCCATTATTGTAACTGATTGTAATCATGACCCCGAGTCATCAAGAAACATCAAAATTACATTCAATTCCATAAGGCAGGACCAAATGATACTTGTTAGAATTTTTATAAAATTTCCTTTTCAAATTTTGGCCAATAAAACTCAACGTTATAATCATATAAAAATACAGCTTCTGAGGGGTGACTATGTGATTGGGGGAAGCCATATGGGCCACATTCCACATTCCCCTTTGTCCAGTGTGTGGATGGATGAGTAGAAAAACGGGGGCAGAAAAAAAAAAAAAAAAAAAAAAAAAAACAAAACCAAAAACACCCAGTGTTCTTTTTTACTTTAATTGTTCTTTTTCACTTTAATTTTTATTCTTATTAGTTTTGTGTGTGTGGTAATGAAAATGTCAAAAATTAATTTTGGTGATGAATGCAGAACTATATAATGGCACTGTAAACAACTGCATGTACGCTTTGTTTTGTATGACTGCACATGGTATGTGAATATATCTCAATAAAAATTAATTTAAAAAAAAAGGAAAAAAACTCACGTTGTATAGAGGAGTAGATTCCAAACCATGTCCAGGAGGCATCTTGGAGGTTTCCATGGCAATGGGGGGAAAAAGGGGCTCTTTTTACCCTTGTGCAGGGAAGCTCTTCTCGTATCTGTTTGTTATATTGGGTTCTGTTTCATTAAAGAGAGAGTTCAAATGCTTTCAAAGTGATTTGAAAACCAATGATCTAGTAATTTCGGTACCACAGACTTTCACTCCTTGATGCTAGAGAGAACATGCTGTAACCCTCACATTCATTCATTCCGGGAATAGCCAGGTCAGAGCAGAGAGGCAGGTGGGGTCACCCGGCCTGCTCCCGGGACGCTCAGGTGGCCCCTGGCGCCCACTCAGTATAGTAGCACCTGGGCCGGTTTTTGCAGAAAGAAGGCGTCCAGGGCCAGTGCAGAGCTGCTGCCTCCCACCTTTAGCAGAGGACCCCACCATGTGGTTCTGCAAGTCCCAGCCACTATCTCAACTGACTGCTGGTGAAGAGGGCGCCGAGGGAAAAAGACAGAGGAAGTGGTGGGAAGAGGCGTGAAGTGACGGGTGACGGGTCAGGCGGCTGAAGGAGCAGTGCAGGAAGGAGGTGGGTCTGAGGAAAAAAGCTGGGCTGGGCAGCTGTTGTAGATCCCAAGGGAAAGGAGAGTAATCGGGTCAGCCCTCCGGGGATATGGAGGCTGGTCACACCCGGTGGCCGGAGGAGAACAAGCAGGAAGGCCTTGCGATTGGAGCTTTCTTTTGCCTGCGAGGCTGGCCCCTCCCTGGTGGCCCCCGAGCAGGGCTGAGGTCCCCATGCAGATGTCGGCAGCTGGTGCAGGTCCACATCACATGATACAGTCCAGCAAGAGAGACCCTACGGGTTGATTGGTTCTGCTGCCTGGGATCACAGATCAGGAATCTTGCACTAGCTCTCCAGCCCACGGGTTCAGTAATCTCTTCCTCCAGGTGCCCTCTCCTCGAGGTGGGAAAGCATCCTCACCCCTCCCACGGCATTCACATCTCAGTAATGAGAAGCATATGCTTCCAAAACACGAGTCATTAATTCTTGTATTCCCTGTAGCTTTTCCTCCTCCCACAAAACACAGAGAAAGCTTGGAAACGCTTTTGCCAGTAACGGCGTGATCATCAAGTCCCCGAATAGTGTGACACTTTATTCACTGAATACGTGTACATTTTACAGAAGAACGATGCCAAAATAAATGACTGTCTCCCAGCTGGCTTCGTTCCCTCTGGTTTGTGAAAGCAGAATCCCAGCCTTAATCACGCTCCCACTGGGATATCTTTCTCGCCAGCCACACCCAGCTTTTTGCACATGGTTACCTGATATTATTTTTTTGGATTGCCCACCTGGCTTTCACTGGTTCTTGATTATTATTGAGTGCCCACTCCATGGGTATTTCTAGGTGCTGAGAAGAAGAGAAAGGGGTTATATAAGGCACAAGCCCACACTTGGAGAGGAAGCAAGATATGGGAGAACCAGTTAGCAAGGTCAGGCAACATGTGTATTTGGAAAATTGATGGTGGAGCATCACGTGGCCTAGGAGTGCAGGGAAGAGAGGGTCCCCTGTCTTCTAGAAGACCTCAGGGAGAGCACAGAACTCGATCTGAGCCTTGAAGGATGGGTAGATTTTTTTGGAAAGGAGGAAACCTATGTGAGCTTAGAGCAGTAACTGCAGGCAGAGTCACGGACTGTGGGAAAAGTGTAAGTGAGGGGACTGGGAGGAGCTGGGGGTGGGGACAGAGGGCGTGTCGGGGGGCAGGTGGTGAGTGGCCGCTGTGGCTGCATCGTGACTCGGCTCACAGATCTGTGGGTGGGTTCCCACTCCTGATACAGTTGATGCGTTTCCAGGCAGACCCTAAAATCCTCCCTGCCCTGGCCCAGCCGCCCCTCCCTGCCCCTCCATCCCATACCCAGGCATCTGATATTCCCATGGCACGTCCCACACCTTTATGCTCACTGTTTCATTTGCCTGCAGTGTCCCCCTCTCTCGAACTGATGAAATCCTGCTTGTTCATCAAAGTCAGGCTCGTCCTGAAGCTTTCTGCACTGCCCCCCACCCAGGTGGGACTGTACCCTCCATGTACCCCTGGATGACCTTCACAGCTCCCACTTCTGTCCCCTGACTGTGGCCCTCCAGGTGGACCCCAGGGCCCGTCAGCTCAGCGCTGGGCCTGGGTCTGCACCCACTCAGGCAGCTCCTTGGAGAATGGCCTTGTAGACCTAAAATGCCGATTGGGTGTTTTTAGAGTCTGTTTGCAGTTGGTTTTGTTGTGTTGTAGAAGCACTTGGAACTTAGGGATGAAGTCATGTGGTTCTCCTATGAGTGAGCAGAAATCAGGACTCTAGCTTCCAGCTTTTTGGGTTTTGGTCAGCCCAAGCTCATACCCACCCCCATTTGAGAAGCAGTGACTCAAGAGTCTAATCTGAGAAAACTGCAAATCAAAGAACAAATGGTCGCTTCCGGCTGCTGCCAAGCGCTGACAGCACGGCTGCCGTGGGAGCACGGGGGAGAGACAGGTGGTGGGTAAGTCATCGGTGCAATGTGTGTATGGGGGGGGTCCCAAGGCAGGGGTGGGAGCAGCCCCCAAGACACCATTCTCCACCTGCAGGGAAACTTTCCTACCAGAGAAACCCATTTTCTTAAGGTCTGTTTCCAGTAGCCGTGTGGCGCTAAGGAATGCCGTTGATTTATAAATAATTAGGGTTGTGTTCTTCAGGAGCCGCGTCTGGATCGGGCACCGTCATCTGCATTCTCATTTTAGAAACCTCCACCTTATGTTGTCTTCTAACCTGAATTGAAATCCTCTCAAACCCAGGACAGTCGTGATCTGGCCTGTTGCTGAAGGAGGTCAGAGAATGCAGGGCTCTCATTTGCACCCCGCCTTCCGCTGTCCCCCCTCGGTTTACCTGTCGTTGGGGCAGGGCAGGGAGATGCTGCCGAGCCGAAGCTGCCCGTTGCTACAGCGGCACCTCAATGCCCAACCATGGTTGAGTGTTGCTGTGGCAACTGGGAGGCCCTATAAGCAGCCCCAGTATTGTTTCCTTCCTCGGGGGAAAAAAAAATTCCACTCTTGCCACCTCAGGGGCGAGGGTGCACAGGGGAGGCAATGATTGGGAGGGAGTGGAATGGTTGGCGTAGTTGGTCCATTTGGGGCCCACCAACATAGCCATTTCAGTGGTGCGTGATTCTAGGAGCTGCCCCCGTATCTGGGACTGGGCAGGTGTTGGGGGGTGCAGCCAGCATTCTTCCTTGTCTCCTGCTGACCCACAGCCCCCATAGGCCCCAGACAGGGTTCTGCAGGTGAGCCGGGTCCCAGGGGCCCGAGTGAAAGTCATCCTGTGCCAGCCGTGCAGCTGAACATCCTTGGGCAAGCTAATCTTCCTCAATGGGTCTGCTCCCAGAAACTTTATAAAAAGTTGATGGAAAAAGCCATTAAAAGCCAGGAGGGTTTATATGCAATGCAGTGTGGCAGGCCCAGGTCTTGAGGTCAGCCAGATGAGGTTCCTTCTCTGCTCTGCTGTGTACCACCGAGCGTTTGGGTAACTCACCCATCTCCAATTTCCTCGTTCAGACAGGGGAAATCACTCCTACTCTGGAGGGTTGTTGTGAGACTTTTAAGTAATGGCTGTAAAATACATTACGTGGAGTAGCTGGTACGTAGTCAGTGCTTGTTCATGTTCAATACTGGTTTTTCTTAAAATCATAACGGGAAGAAAGAACATAGACATTGACTAATTCACGGTTTCTCAGCATCAGAACCAGGTGGAAAGCAGAGCCTACCAGATCATAATTTGCAGGGGTGGCACCAAGAAATTTATTTTAAAAGACTTTCTTAAGTGATTACAAGGTAGCTGCTCTGTGATTCAGGAAATTTGCTCATTTATCTGGGAATAAACAGGATAAACAGCACTGGACTTCCCTACCCCCATCCCTTCTTTCCACCAACCCCTATCAAGCTACTTTCATTCTACTTCTAAAATCAAAAGCTTCTGCTACAATTACCTGCATTTGGGAAGGAGGAATGTTTAATAAAGTTGCTGGAAGTAATTTAATTGGGAAGGACAAAGAAAACTGAAGGTGTTAACTTTTCCCTGAAGGAAATTGCAAAAAACCTCTGCAGAAAGCTGTGCACAGTCTCTAGGTGACAGTCGGGCCATCTTAGCTGCTTAATGTGACTTTTAAGATATGCGTAAGCTTTGCGCTGTAGATACGGTGCACATGTAGCTGAAGTTCTGTTCTGAATCCCACAGGAACGTGGCTGAAAAGCGGCCTGGGCCTGGTGCACCAGGAGGGCAGCCAGCTCACGTGGACATACATCGCCCCACAGCTGGGCTGCTGGGTGGCAGCCATGTCCCCTCCCAACCCAGGTAACACAAAGCCAGCACTTGCGATGAGGTGGGTGGTGGTTTCTTTGCGGGTTCAGGCTAAGGATACTCAAAAACAACTTCTGCAGGGAGATCCCATTTTATTCAAAAATGGGTTTTTAAAAAAATCCAAAAATCAAATTATGAAAGTAAAGTATTTCATGGGGGTGGGGGAATTCTAGTTGGAACTAGAATAATGCATAGGAAATAGACTTGTCTCTTGTTTCCGTTTTACTCGGGCAGCTGCCATAGGGGATTCTTAATCGAAAACCCACAGAAGCAGTTAAGACCTCCTCCCTCATTCCTGAAACAGCTGTGGTCTGGTGTAAGAGAATATGTGGGAAAAGGCACTCAACAGAGGGACCAGCAGAAAACCATCCTTGGAGGCTTCTGGAGGCTAAAAACTTGATTTGGCATTTCTAAAACACTTACAGGCGAAACAGTTGCTTTGTGTTTTAAAGGATCTTCATCTCCACTTGGATATGTGAATTAACTCCTATTTTTCAGCGCAACTGAAAGTTATTATTTTTTTAACGAACATGCCCTAATTTATCCTAATAAATGTTGTCTTGCAATGTATTCACCTAGGAGAATTTTTTCCAGTAATGGCTTCCACCCACAAACTGCTTTTAGAATGTGTGTCACTTGGGCTGTCTTCATTAGTGAATCTCTTCATTGCAAATGTTTATCCTCCAAGGGTATCTTTGATTTTGTAGACACATCTAAAAGTCATGCACATCCAAGTTGGGTGATTGAGCTGGGTCAAAATGTGTATGATTAAAGGTTGTCCTTCGTAAGTTAACCATCAAGGCAGTTCCAACATTGGAGTTTGAAATATTTTAGCAATGGAATTATCACCGAAATTAGCACTTCAACTCCCAAAGTAATGTATTTGATGTGACCATTCCTATAGGTATGTTGAAAAGTCTATCTTGTTGACTTTACATTTCCATCCTGAGACCCTTTATGGTTCACATCTGTGTTTCAAGAGTATGTGTTTTCCTTTATGGTTTTATTGAGGAGGTGTAAGCATGAACCAAGTTGAGAATTTCCTCATTCTCCAAATCTGAAATATCTAGAATATGACAAAAGAGAAGGAAGGAAGAGTAGAGGTTCCTATGCCTTGGCACTGAAGTTAGTTTCTATTTTAGATATATTCCAAACAACCTTGGGGACCAGTTCTCCCTTCATGTGACAGATTAATAAATACTTCGTAAAGAGGGGACAAAGAACTGCTGGATGTGGGTCCACTGGGAGCCTCTACCAGTGAAGAAAGAGACAAAAACACTATAAAAAGCACACACAGCCCAGCCTCTGATGGCATTTAATGTCAGGACACACATCCTCACAGCACCACGTTATTAAAACAAATTGCCATGTTGTCGTGCAGTAATGAGCCCAATCCAACAAGAAAATATTAGGGCTTTTACCCTTTGATTCTCTGTTTAAGAAGAAAGTGAAGTGTGGCTATGAATTACATAATGCTGCCCATCGGCAGAGGTTAAAATAAAAACATTTTAAGTACTTAAAGGACCAAACTTAACTTATTTGGGAATCATTTTCACAGGTTGCCCAGGTTTCTTGGTGACTCCTGACAAAGCATTGCCTATACCTTCCTCTTGTTGTCTTTGTGTAGAAAATTGTTTCTCTGAACTTTGAAGGCCGTATTTGGTGTCAGTTACTTTTTTCCATTTTTGAAAACATTAGCCTCACCCTACCCACCCCATTGGAGTTGATTATATTTAGGGGAGAATGGTGCTTTTAAAATTTCAGGAATTTCTTCAAAAACCGGTAAGCCTCCTTGGGTTTATGCAGCTCTTAAATCAAGATACTGTCTCTTTGAAATGATTTTTGAAGAAATCTGTCTTTTAAAGTATCGAGACCTCTGGATGTCCATGGTATTTAGTAACATTTGTGAAATAATGTGTGACACTGCCCAACCTTCTCTCCCATGTCTGGCACTGCCAGACACACCGTAAGTGCCCAAATATTGTAATTTGGGGAGATTTTTGTGGTTGTTGTCCATCTTTTGCAGGTGACATTAGATAGATTCTTAGCACTATTGAACCTAAAGAGCCTGTCTTGGACTACTGTTTGGAATTGTTTACAATGGATATTACAAAGAAAATATTTTTAGCTCAGGTAACTTTGAGCTCACATTCACAAATTCTGCAGAGGTCTATGGCCATGTGTGGTCAGCCATGTTGAAAAGATGGTAGAGGGAGATTTTATTTTTAAAAAAGGAAAGCATTTTAGTAATACTTAACACCCTGTGATAAATTGTTGGTTTTATTTTTAAGTTGTTGTACATTTATATCATACATTTAAACTGACTCATTTAGGCAAAAAGCTCTCCACATAAAGAGCATTCCCAGGAATAATGAGAATATAATCTTGTGATTTTTTTCCCCTGCAGTATGAAGTCCCCAGATAAATCAGAACGTCTCTGAGTGTGAGTCCCACTCATTATACGACCGTGTATTCATTTTCTTTTATTAGCAGTTCATGTGTTTAGAATGCTGAACATGCTACTGAGTGAGGCTCTCTTTTCAGCTAGGGGATAACCCGGACACATCGCATTTGTACTTGAGGACTCCAAGTGCTCCTGACCACAGGTGCTTCTGTCCCCTTCCATTGAGAGAAATCATGGGTTGCTGCAAGCCCATCTGTGATGGGTGTTCTCTCTGCCCATGGCTCCTGCCCCAGCTAGGAAAGACATTAAGCCAGCAGTTATTTATTGCTCTGTTTGCACGAAGTTCTTCACCCATCTAAAATGCTGTTTACTGAACTTCCAGGTCCCATTGTAACACAGGACATCACCACTTACCACACGGTGTTTCTGCTGGCCATTTTAGGGGGAATGGCTTTCATACTCTTGGTTTTGCTGTGTCTCCTTTTATATTACTGCAGGTAAAGTTTTCCCATTTTGACTATCATTTTTAATTTAGAATGTCTTGTGCAAGCCTTGATGTTGAGGTCTTTTTTTTTCTTTTCCTAATTGAGATCCTTATTTTTACCTCATGAAAAAAAAAATCTAAGAATCGAATGTTTGTGATGTCACTTGCAAATGAATGAGTAGGACGTGTGATACACTCTGTATGACATTGCTTAGAAAGGGAGTTATAAAAAAAGGCCTGACAGTTGTCAGACGGCCTGATGACTCATTCGGACAATTCCTAAGTGCTGATTAAGAGGCGATATTCTCAAGGACAAAGAAGAACTATTATTATTTTGATGCATGTCTGTTCAGTTTGCAAGAATGATTATCGTCAACTCTTGGGGAACCCTTTAGTATGAATAACTTGGCTGTACTCGGAAAGCCTGAGGATAAACCCCCAGATTGTGCTTGGAATTAAAATAAGGGTGAGGGTCTGGGGCAAGAAGGCCCTGGCTGCTGCATGGTTGTTTGTTTTGTTTTTCTTCTTTTGGAAATTGAGCATTAGGATTTTACTTGAAACTTGAAGTTTTACTGTTACAAGACTCTTTAATTAATCTTTGTGTTTGGATTGTATTTCTCATTACAGGAGGAAGTGTTTAAAACCTCGCCAGCACCATCGGAAACTACAACTTCCTGCGGCCCTGGAGAGTTCCAAAAGGGACCAGGCAACATCCATGTCACACATAAACTTGCTGTTTTCCCGACGGGAGTCAGAATTCCCCGGGACGCTCTCTCTTGCCGGCCACGGCCGTCCCAGTGCCCCCGTCCCAAAGGAGCTGGTGAGTGGGGTCCACTTGGAGGTGATCTCACCCAGCAGAGAAGTAGATATGCACACACCCATGCTGAAACTCTCCTACAGCACCTCCCAAGAATTTAGCTCTCGGGAGGAACTTCTCTCTCACAAGGAAGAGGATAAAAGCCAAATCTCCTTTGATAACCTGACACCGAGTGGGACATTAGGAAAAGACTACCATAAGTCCGTGGAGATTTTCCCATTGAAATCAAGAAAGTCTACGGAAAGAGAAGGCTACGAGTCCCCTGGCGATGACGATTACAGGAGGAGTTACAATCCTGTGCTCTCACAGCCTCTTTTCGAAAAGCAAGAGAGAGAAGGGCAAGCATCCATTAACCGTATTTCCACAGGAAGTAAACTCACCATTCAGGAACATGTGTACCCCACGCCCTCATCTCCCCAGAAAGAGCAACTGCTGGACCGCAGACCTACTGAATGTATGATGTCACGATCGGTAGATCACCTTGAAAGACCCACATCTTTCCCAAGGCCAGGCCAGTTGGTCTGCTGTAGTTCCGTTGACCAGGTCAACGACAGCATTTACAGAAAAGTGTTACCCGCCTTGGTCATCCCAGCTCATTATATGAAATTGCCAGGGGACCACTCCTACGTCAGCCAGCCCCTGGTGGTCCCTGCTGACCAGCAACTTGAAATAGAAAGACTGCAGGCTGAGCTCTCCAACCCGCACACGGGGCTCTTCCCTCACCCCGCGTCCCAGATCCAAGCCCAGCCCCTGTCTTCCCAGGCAATTTCTCAGCAGCACCTGCAAGACGTGGGCTCCCGGGAGTGGGGCCCCCAGAGCGCAGCCATGTCCGAGTCCCTCTCCATCCCAGCGTCGCTTAACGACGCGGCCCTGGCACAGATGAACAGTGAGGTCCAGCTGCTGACAGAAAAGGCCCTGATGGAGCTGGGAGGCGGGAAGCCCCTTCCTCACCCCCGGGCATGGTTCGTCTCTCTGGACGGGAGGTCCAACGCGCACGTTAGACATTCCTACATTGATCTCCAAAGAGCCGGAAGGAACGGAAGTAATGACGCCAGTCTGGATTCTGGCGTGGACATGAATGAACCAAAATCCGCCCGGAAGGGGAGAGGAGACCCTCTGTCCCTCCAACAGGTCCACCCTCCCGGCCAGGAGCACCAGCAGGAAGAGCCGCGCGCCCCGGACAGCACGGCCTACACGCAGCTCGTGTACCTGGAGGACATGGACCCCCGCGGCAGCGAGTGTGGGACCGCCGTGTGCACCCCCGAGGACGGGGCCCTGCGGTGCTTGCTGGAGGGGTCCGGCCGGAGGAGCGGCGGCGGCCAGCTGCCCAGCCTGCAGGAGGAGACGGCCAGACGGACTGCAGAGGCCCCGCTGGAGCCGCTCCCCAGCCCCGAGCGCAGATCTGCCGCTGAGGAGGAGGAGGAGGACGACGACGACCAAGGGGAAGACAAGAAAAGCCCCTGGCAGAAACGGGAGGAGAGACCCCTGATGGCATTCAACATCAAATGAGCGATCGCGGCGCTCCCAGCTGTGGACTGAGAAGTTGCCAAATGTCCTTTCTTACGGAAGCGCGTGTTTGTTTGTGGAAGAAATGGGACTATGGGCGCGGTGAGAAGCGGACTGGCACTGCGTTATGATTTGCTGTGTCAACGTTAGAAAGGAATGAATCATTATCACTCAAAATAGAGGCTGATTTTCCTGGATGCCTCCCATGAGGGGGCCGGGAGTAGCGTCTGAGTGTGGTTCCATGTGCTTGATGTCCAGCAACAACGCTGGGAAACCACAGGTTTTAACGATAACCTCAGTTCTCCCTCAGATTATGGGAACAGATGAAACTCTTTTTGCATTGCTTGAGGCAGTTGTATCATGATAATGCTACTGGAAAGTTACTATCGAGAAGTTAGGTCGGCACTCAGTGTCCAAAAGTATGCATTATCGCAAAGGAAAGCTATGCACCGCTGCTTTGTAGTAGGATTTTGCTTAGATTTTGCTTTGGTTAGCTTTTGGTTTCGGTTGGCCTTTTTGAAAATGCGATTTGGTTGTAACGAGCTTAATCCTTTGTTCTGATCTGCTTCTCTGTGGTTTCTTTTGGTGTCTCCCTTTAGGAATTCCTGAGAGTCATCTCTTAACATTCAAGCCTTTCAATGAAATCGTACTTTTTTTTTTTTTTTTATCAGCTAAGAGTCCTACAATTCTGGTCCCATTAACTCCAAGTGCCTTTTTTACAGTGACAATAGACAGTCCCTCGCTTTTTGTTTGTCTCGAATCCTTTCATTGAACTGCCTGGATTTTATAAATTTATTAAATTAAACCCCTCTTCTTCAAGCTGCATGATGCCAAGTGCCCGTTTGTGCTCCGCATCCTCTGTCCAATGCAGTGTGCTCTAGTTACACATGTGATGTGGGTTCTGTTAGCTGATGTAGCCTAGAGGACACTTTAGAGACACCCTTCCCCCCTCCAGATATTGGCTGTCTGTATATACGGATACGTATTAACTCCAGAATCCTATGGGCTGTGCTTGCTCACCAAACGTGGAGTGTGTATGGCTTGAGCAAGTGGACTGAATGTGACTATTAAAAAGAATCTTATGTACTATCCCAAAGTGCCAGAATGACTCTTCTGTGCGTTCTTCTTAAAGAGCTGCTTGGTTATCCAAAAACGAAAATTCAAAATAAACTCTGAAGAAAAACTACGGTGTGGTCCTGTGCATTCATTCTGACCCTTTTTTTATTTTTCCTTTCCAAATCGTTATTGAGAATCTGTTATTCGTTCCTTGGCAGTCTGAAATACCACCTGCTGGGCTTGTACTTAAAGATGTGGACACCTAGGAGTTCACGCTAACAGTAAAATCTTTAAAATCCACCTTTGTGTTTAGTTATATTCAAGAACACAAGGTAACATTCTGCTGTGTTTCGGGTAAGGAGAGATGTCTGCAGTTATTTTTAAGAAATTGATGCTTCCTTTTGCATTCAATTTTGATCCTTCTCAGAACAGCTTCAAGAAGGTGGCAGTAAAACGACGAGAACCTTCCCCGGATCTGGTGATGTCAGCACATAGGACAGAATGGCGCAAGTAAGTTAAGTCAGCTAGCTCTGTCTACAGCGACAGCTTCCTTAAAACATCTTGATTCGTAAATTCTGTGCAGGCAGAAAACTAATGAAGCTGATTCTTATTGTTTTCATTCTCGGATGTTGATGTTTAAGGTCTTACCTAAAGGGGGATAATGGTTGAAAGGCGAGGTTGGGGCACCTGGTGGATGTAACCTGTGGTTGAACCAGCGGAAGCATCATTTGGGAGTGTTCTAGTTTGCTAATGCTGCCAGGATGCAAAACACCAGAAATGGTGTTTTGTAGAGAAGGCTACGAGTCTTATAAACCCCTTATAAAGGGGGTTTATTTGGTTACACAGTTATAGTCTTAAGGCCATAAAGTATCCAAGGTACCTTCACTGGAGGATGGCCAATGGTGTCCAGAAAACCTCCATTAGCTGGGAAGGCACATGGCTGGTGTCTGCTCCAAGTTCTGGTTTCAAAATGGCTTTCTCCCAGGACATTGCTCTCTAGGCTGCAGTTCCTTAATAATGTCGCTCTTAGTTGCTGTTGGGGCATTTTTCCTCTCTTAGCTTCTCCAGAGCAAAAGTCTGCTTTCAACGGCCGTCTTCAAACTGTCTCTCATCTGCAGCTCCTCTCTCAGCTCCTGGGCATTCTTCAAGTGTCCCTCTTGGCTGTAGCAAGCTCACTCCTTCTGTCTGAGCTTATATAGTGCTCCAGTAATCAAGGCCCACGCTGAATGGGCAGGTCCATGCCTCCATGGAAATTATCTCATCAGGGTTATCACCCACAGTTGGGTGGGGTGCATTTCCATGGAAACAACCTAATCCAAATGTTCCAATTTAATCCCCACTAATATGTTTTCCCCACAAGATTGCATCAAAGATAATGGCATTTTGGGGGACATAATACACGCAAACTGGCACATTCCACCCCCTGGACCCCAAAATGACATGATCTTTCCGTATACAAAATACATTCATCCCACAACAATATCACAGAAACTTAAATCATTTCAGTAACAATAGTTAAGTACAAGATCCCTTCAGAATCAGTTACAGGCGTGGTCTGTCCAAAAGCATAATTCCCCTTCTAGCTGTGGATCTATGAACTTAGAACAAGTTACATGCTTCCAATATACAAAGGAGGGACATTCATAAGATGAACATTCCCACTACCATAAGGAGAAACTGAAAGGAAAACAGAGTTTAAGGGAACAAAGCAGTTCCTAAAACCTGAAGGACAAACTCCATTAGATTTCAAAGTCTGAGAGTCATTTACAGAATGACGTTGCATCCTTGGGGCTTGAGAGAGCGGGAGTCTAACCCTACCTAAGGGCCTTTGTGGCAGCCCTTTCCTCTCCAAACGCTTGGGTGAGTGCTGCAACGTATCCACATACTGGGGAGACCACCTTCTTGGCCCCACCCTCTTCAAACATTGGGGCAGCACCTAGATTCCCTTCCATCTCCGGGGCACATGCTCAACCCTTTCAGAACAGTGGGGTGGCAGCCAGGCTCTCCCCAGTCCCCTGGGAACGTGCTCCACCCTCTTTGAGGCCTGAGATGTCAACACCTTTCCTGAACATTGAGGTGGAAGGCCCACCCTCGACCTCTGGGGCAAACGCACCCTTTCCATGCGTGTGGGCCACTCCGCTCTCCCAGCTTGAGACCTCTTGACTCCAGACCTCAATCTCCATGGCTCTGTGTTTGAAGAAATTCTTCCTTCAATTTGTTCCTTGTCTGTCTCCTCCAGTCTCGACCGGCAGCGACTCTGTCTATAAAAAGCTCGCAAAAATTCTACTGGCTTTGCATGAAGCACACAGGGGTCAAAGCCATCAGACAATAGGACTTTCTACAAATCCTTTCTGCTTAACTCCTTCTCCAATCTTGGCTTGTACTGAAATGGCAGCTGGGTTCCATGTTTGGTTGCATCCTCACGTTGGGCTGTAGCTTCTGGGGTTCTACCCCCTGGAAGTCCAGAGTTTTTCAGGCCATCAGTTCCCAGTTTCTTTGAAACCAACCATTCATTTCTCAGCTTATCTCTGTCCTCTCACATTTTACCATAAGCTGCAAGTAAAAGCCAGGCTACTTCCTCTATATTTTGCTTGGAGATCTCATCAGCTAAATATTCCAGGTTGTTGCTTTAAAATTCTTCCTTCCATCCAACACAAGGACTCAATTTTGTCAAATTCTCTGCCACATTAAAACAAGGATCGCCTTCCTTCCAGTTTGCAACAACACATTCATCATTTCTGCTCAAGGCCTCATCCGAAGTATCTTTAGAGTCCATATTTCCAAAAACAGTCTCTCCAAAGCAGTTTAGGCCTTTTCTATCAAGCTCCTCACAGTTCTTCCAGAATCTTCCCCTTATCCATTTAAAAAGCCATTCCAACATTTTTGGTATTTGCAAACTCAGCAGCAAAAGCACCCCCCTTCTCTGGTACCAAAATCTGTTCTAGTTTGCTAATGCTGCCAGAATGCAAAACACCAGAAATGGATCAGCTTTTATAAAGGGGGTTTATTTGGTTACACAGTTACAGTCTTAAGGCCATAGAGCATCCAAGGTAAAGCATCAACAATCAGGTACCTTCACTGGAGGATGGCCAATGGCATCTGGAAAACCTCTGTTAGCTGGGAAGGCACATGGCTGGCGTCTGCTCCAAAGTTCTGGTTTCAAAATGGCTCTCTCTCAGGATGTTCCTCTCTAGGCTGCAGTTCCTCAAAAATGTCCCTCTTGGTTGCTCTTGGGGTGTTTTTCCTCTCTTAGCTTCTCCAGAGCAGAAGTCTGTTTTTATGGCCATCTTCAAACCGTCTCTTATCTGCAGCTCCTGTCTCAGCTCCTTTGCTTTCTTCAAAGTGTCCCTCTTGGCCATAGCAAGCTTGCTCCTTCTGTCTGAGCTTATATAGTGCTCCAGTAATCAAGGCCCACACTGAATGAGCGGGTCCACGCCTCCATGGAAATTATCTCATCAGAGTTATCACCCACAGTTGGATGGGGCACATTTCCATGAAAACAACCTAATCCAAATGTTCCAACTTAATCCCCACTAATGTCTGCCCCACAAGATTGCATCAAAGATAATGGTGTTTTGGTGGATATAATACATTCAAACCGGCACAGGGAGTGAGCATTCTTACCAGCAGGTGGCAGGTGAGCCCTTTCAGACTTTGCCTAGATTCCAAGGAGGAATTGTTTGTAAACTAAAAATAAGAAGTTGCCTCCCAGAGAGTACCCAAGGCCAGATGTGGGTGCCGGGAGGGTGCCATAAGTCCTCCCTGCTTCACAGATCCCAGACCCCTGCAGCTCCACCTTGGGCTGCTGCCAGTGGAACCCCTCCTTAAAGCATCTGTTTCCAGAACAGCCTCCTTTATTGCATGTTCTTGCTAGCCACAATTATGGGCAATCTGGCAGGAGGATTGAGAAACGTGGCCTTTTCTGGCTCCTGCCTCATGAAGCAGGACATCCTGGGTGGCCATGATTTTGGAAAGCAGGAGACACTGTGCATGAGAAGGCTCGGCAGTGGGTTTGCCAAAACGGACTTGGCTTCCTCCGACACAGACTGTAATGCATTTCGCAGTTGTCCAAGGTGAAGCTCAGAGGTTAATGTGTTTGCCCAGGATGTCAACGGCGATTATCAGACCAGAATTGCCTGGACAGAGCCCTGGGACGCAGACTCAAAATATTTCACCAGTTCTTCCTCTAGCCTGGCGAGAGTTATAAGAGTCAAAGTGTGTCAGCGTTCCAAATCAATTACATTGTCCGAAGAACTAAAGCCATCACGGGCATCTTGCTCATGCTGCCTCTGGGTGGGTTTTCAGCTACCTGGAAAGGAGACTTTCTAGGCCTCTGCTTTCTTTTAATCTAGACAAATAGCCACCAAGTGCTGGCTATGGGAAGGGGGAGGCGTGTGGATCAGACCCAGGTAAAGGTGGGTGTGCTGGTTTGAATGTATTATGTCCCCCAAAATGCCATTTCCTTTTTTGTAATCTTGTGTGGGCAGATGTATCAGTGTTGATTAGATTGTAATTCCTTGAGTGTTCCCATGGAGATGCGCCCCACCCAACTGTGGGTGAGGACTCTGATTGGATAATTTCCATGGAGGTGTTACCCCACCCATTCAGGGTGGGTCTAAATTAAATCACTGGAGCCATATAAATGAGCTGACAAACAGAAGGAACTCAGTGCTGCTGAGAGTGACATTTTGAAGTGCAGCTGAGAGTGACATTTTGAAAAGGAGCTACAGCCAAAAGGGACACTTTGAAGAGTGCACAGAAGAAGAGAGAGTAGCTGCAGATGAGAGACAGTTTGAAGACAGCTGTTGAAAGCAGACTTTTGCTTCGGAGAAGCTGAGAAAGGACCAACACCCCGAGAACAACTAAGAGTGACATTTTTGAGGGGCTGAAGCCTAGAGAGGAACATCCTGGGAGAAGGCCATTTTGAAACCAGAACTTGGAGCAGACACCAGCCACGTGCCTTCCTAGCTAACAGAGGTTTTCCGGACGCCATTGGCCATCTTCCAGTGAAGGTACCCAATTGTTGATGCGTTACCTTGGACGCTTTATGGCCTTAAGACTATAAGTATGTAACCAAATAAACCCACTTCATAAAAGCCAGTCCATTTCTGGTATTTTGCATTCCAGCAGCATTAGCAAACTAGAACAGTGGGTGAGGAGTCACTGCCCTGCAAACAATGTCTGGCGACAATAGATTGTCAAAATCTTGTGAGCCGGGTACAGCTATTTTCTTTTGCATAGCTAACTAAAATGAGACTTGTTGGTTAGATAATGGAGACCACTCAGCTGGAACCGGTGATATAAATGCTGAACAACCAACTCTCAGGAAAAGAATGCTTTTAAGTTTGCTATATGGTTCCCTGATAAAGGATATGTAGCCCATGGCTTAGAAATAATGATAAAATTCATAACGCTCTTTATCATGAACTCCATTTGTCAGCTGAGTCCCACAGAATGCTTTGGCGGCCTTTGCCGTAGGCAGCCTGTAGTTGTAGTTGACAAACCAATTTCATTCTGAGGTGAATCCTGGTGAAATTGAAAGAACAGAGACATATTCATTCCTTAATGACGGAGTGACTTCTTTGCTGAATCTGATCATCATTTTTGAACATTAGAAGACTATTTCCTCAATTTTTTGTGGTATTCACAATGGTATGACTCCAGAGATGATATAGTTTTAAGTGTAATCTGCATCATTAACATTTTCTCCATCGCTTTCTTAAATTGTAACATATAATCAATAGATCAAGCCCAGATTTACAGCGTTTACCAATGTCCATGCAGTAAATACTCCCACCACGGCCAATTTCAGGCATCCAGTGTGAAGAGGTATGCAGTAGCACACAGTCGTATCATATTTCCACTGTACAGGTACAATAGAAGCAAATAACCTCAGAAACAGTAAAATAATTAGAAAGTGATGAAAAATTCCTGAAATGTCGAATGCTCTCTCATGAGCCACCTCCAGCACGCCACAGGCTAGAAGGAGCCACAGAATCTCAATGAAACCTGATCACTTGTGCTTTTTTTTTTTTTTTTTTTTTGATGTTTCACATGGAAACCCCTAATAGGACAGAAAAGCTGAGGTGAAATTGCTCACCAGGCTTTAGGAGCCCCTCGGAGAGTGTGAGACGGGCAGCGTTCCAGGGAAGAGAACCACGGACTTTCCCTGGGTCTGGGTCTGGCCACAGGACGTGGGAGGGGTCCGTGAACATGGATGAGTGTGTCCTGATGTAAAGCCCCACAGCAGGAGAGACGTGCAGCCTTTCACCAACGGAGAACCGGTTCTCTTGGAACAGTATCTGGTACAGTTAACACAGATAGCTGCAGAAACACACCAGGCACCCATCATCATGGGACCAGAGCTTATAGGAAATGCCTAGAAGAAGAGAATTCATAGAGACTGATAGTAGATTATAGGTTACCAGGGGCCAGGAGGTGAGGAGAAGGGGGAGTCACTGCTTAAAGGGTGCAGGGTCTGTCCAGGTGATGAAAAGTTGGAGTATTGGGTGGCAGTGATGGTAGCTCAATATTGTGAATGTAACATCCTGTTGAATTGTATGCTTGAAAGTGGTTAAAAGGGGAAATTTCAAGTCCTATACACATTACTACAATAAAAAGTTTAAAATATTTTTTAAATTTTATTTTTTAAAATGTGATTTTTTAATTTTTTAAATTTTTTAAAAATATAAATTTTTTAAACCAAACAGGAAATAGACCGTAAAGGCTAATGAGTATCAAGCCACAAGCATGATAATCTATAAATGGTTTCTTGCACTTGTCCTCTTTTAAATTTTATTTTACAGGCCTCTGTATTTGCAGTATATGGCAATAAAAATGAGGATGGTTGGGGTGGCACGTGCCTTGGACTAGTAGAAGGTGGTGCGGCCAAAGGGAAGAATGGTTGACATAATCGTTGTCCGAGAGAGCTACCTTTTTAGGGGAAGAGGAAATTACAAGTTTGTTTTCCCCCTAAAACTATTTTCAAAACTGTGAACAAAAATGCACACCAAAATACCAGTAAATATTTCTGTCGTGTTTTCACAGTGTTGGCGACATGTTTCATATTGGTGTTCTGGAATTCCTGAAGCGGCTAATAGTGTGTGTAAGATTCTTTGCACCTCAGAGGACTCGGGAGCAGCACGTGATGGCACAACCCACCCTACCCCAAGGTGGGGAGTGGTCCCAGAGCCCATTTCCTGACCCGGGTGATGGGGCCGAGGGGCGGCTACCTCCTCTGGCTGCTTCTCCACCTCTTGCTGCCTGTTCACAATCTGTGGACAGTAGATACTCCATCATCAGCGTATAACCTGTCATAAGCCACACTCATTATTAGCATCCTAGGGTTGTGCAAAGTGCCCCCAGTCAGGCCAGCTGTGGACACTGATGTCTAACAACTTCCATGGCTCTAGAAAAGGGTGATGATGCCTCTTGGGGTAGGTAGAGTTCCGATGTCACAAGGAAAATGAAAGCTCCTTATAAATTGTAAATTACTATAAAATACAGTATAATTTGTTATTCCTCTTAACGATTCTTTTTATCTTGTAGTCCCCTAATCTTGTTGCTTTGGTGTAACAGAATTTTATTTTATTTTATGTTTTCATATATACAAGCTGCTTCTCAGATATTTTTTAGGAAAGCGGTAGACAAATCAATGGGATCTCTTCTCTCCCCATGCTTCTTACAGCTTCGTACCAGCTTCAGCTGAGTAAGCTCTCCTTTGCACACATAGGATGAGTTTTGCAAGCTGTTGGAGTAACCAGTGGGCTCAGTGAAGTGCAGCCTCTTTACGTGCCAGTCTAGACACTACGAGGCAGAATGGTAGGGCAGATGCTAGTAAAACACGGCAGCTACCTCATCATTCCTTAATTTAGTTGCTCCAGTAAAATCATGTGCTTGGAATATCACAACAGCTGTGTGCAAACCCAGATGCACTTTAGGATCACCTGGGGGCTCAAAAACTTCTGATGTGTCCCGAACCAATAGAAGCAGAATTTTTGCAGGTGAACTGGGAACCAGACACTTGTTTCTTACTTGGTTTGGTTCGGTTTTAAACATTCCCCATCTGATTCTGATGTGCAGCTGGGCTTGTAAGCCATTGCTTTAGAAGCTCTGCACCTTCTATTGGTACCCAGGGGGTGCTGGATCTCCTCCTCTTTCTAGACACATCAGCAGCTCTGCCCTAGATTTGCCATTGGGGAGGCCCTGTGGGTAGCCCTTGCAGCTTCACGAATGTCATTTACGACATTCCCCAGTCTAGTGGAATGTGCCTAAGGAATGTTACAGGGGCTTAGCTCTGCTCTGTGCCTGCAAGTGGATGGAGGCACCAGGGTCTGTCCTCTTTATCACACTCACAGCTGTTCGCACCCCTGCTGCTAAGCATTCCCACATCTGTATCTGCAGCCCAGTTCTGCTGCTGGGTTTCAAACCCTCAAGCCCCTCAAGCTCAGTTTATCCCAAGATATAATTGTCATTTATTGTCCTATGACTCCTCTACCCCAGTAAATATCCTCAACATACAGCTTCCCTAGCCAGAAACCTCAGGTTCACCTGCAAACCCCCATCAGCCTCCCTGCCACATTCAGGCAGGAATCCCACTGATTCCATTGCTGTTGGGAATAATATTTTCATGTTTCTGCACCATGAGGGCTTGGAAAGTGGAGATAATGAATGTTCAGCAGAGATTTGTAGGTTCATTTCCCCCAGGGTCGTTCATTTACACTCATTTCCATTCATTTATGTCCATTCACATTCATTGTAACACTTATTTGATGTAATACTTCTCCTCCCCTGGAGGATTGATTTACCTTAGAAAGATAAAGTCTCTCTCTCTCTCTCTGGAGGGGAGGGGCAGCTGTGTGGTATTTCCAATAGAAGTTCCACAATCCATAATTATGGGGTCCCTGTCTAGGAGTAGAGACCTCATCTACTGTGCAGAGTTACATCTGGCCTCTTTGCATCACCCGAAGGGGAAAAAGGGGCAAGGGGACTGGTGTGGAGATATTCTGTGTGTAATGAGTCTGTCTCTGGTCCGGAAACCTGTTTGCCATCAACATAAATACAGATATACAGACTTATCACAAGCTTTTCCCACAGTCCTTCCTCTTTCTGCTCCATTGCTAAGCCAGACCATGACAGCTCTTGGTCTCTCTCCACTATCCAGCCCCACCCTGCCATCAGTGTGATGTGCAGTCTGACCCACACACCTGGTCATGCCACCATAATACTGGACAGTCCCTTGCAGTTGCAAGGGACAGATAGCAAATGCGACCTGGCTGACATTACATGAAGGACTCCACTGTTAAGGGAGATTTGGGAGGCAGGTAACGCCACATAGTGAAACGAGGGACCCAAACCACAAAAGACAGTGCTGTGACAGCCCCATACAGGGGTTCATGTTTCCAAACTCCTTTCAAAACCCATCATGTCGTTTTGATCTTTGCAATCATGTTGTTAAATAGCTAAGACAGGTCATGTTAATCCAGTTTTGCATCCAAAGACACTGAAATTAAGTGTGTTAACCAAACAGTGACTGGTAAAACCCAAGATCTGAGCTGGAACTGAGAGTTTTGCCCAGAAATGGCATCTCCCTCTTCCCCTATGTCACGATCCAAAAGGGCTTTTGTAGCCGAGGGACTAAAGAAAGCACCGGACGTGTTCTGAGACATGAGCTTTTATTATGGGACTTACCTACAGGGTGGGGAAGTCGAGCCATGTTGCCCTGAAATCAGGAGCTTCTCTGGATGGATTCAGGAGCTGCTCTGAATGGTGGCATGTTCAGAGCACAACATGGAAATAGTCCGCACTTTGGGGGCTTGAATAAGCAGGTTATAAGGGCTCGACATTCCAACAGGTATGAAAGCATAAGGCGGGGGGGGGGGGGGGGGGGGAGTCATGCAATGTAGGGAGGGGTTGATTGTAATCAACAGAGGAGGGGAGGATTATAGAGACCACAGTATCTCAGGGAGTCTCAGGGAGGAGGTAGTTTCGGGTATAGATTACAGTTAGCACCTGATATTACAAGGAGAATAGATCAAACAGCTGTCCTAGGTCACAGAAGCTGCTGTTTGCAGTTTTCAAGACACCCGGGGGCCAGGGGCTCCCACACCCTAACTGCCACACAGGGAGTGATCCAGGGAGGTAAAGGCCACTAACACTAAATGTCCTGTGGATCACTTCCGTCCTCCCCACCAGAACCCAATGAGGTCAGTCCTCCTGCCCTTTCACAGACAAGTAAACTACAGAGGCAATGAACTTAACTTAGGAACCTCTTTGCCACTCTGTAATGCTTATTGAAAATAGTGTTCTTATGGAAAGCTGCAAATGTTGTTCCTCATAATGCTTACATTTTGAAAAATAATATAACACAATTATAAATTCCTTCAGGAAACATGGTGATGAATCCTGACATCCTAAGGGCCTTAGAAAGAGAGCTTGACACCTGCTCCCCAAGGGGGGAAACTTTGGAGTCATTCCTCAAAGGCCAGAAGAGGCGGGAAAGTAGATTAAAGTGAGATGAGATGCCAAACCTTGGTAAATTTCATGTTTGATATCAGCAGACACACAAAAAGGCACAGCATTGAAGAAAATAGAGTAACTAGTTGGAGATAGAGAATAGCTCAAATTACATGGGAAATCAATTACATTTTTCCTTCAAAAAGGCCAGAAAGACAGATTTTCATTTTCTTGAGTGAAAGAAGTAGAATGGAAGCTGTTTCTCAGCAAAAAAGCTTTGCCTTTTTCTGGACTGGAGGAAAGAAAGCTGGAGAGAAGCAACTTCAGGGGAGGAGCAGCACCAAACAAAGATGGTTCTTGGCCATAAAGCACTTTCAGAGTCTCATATGAGAGAGAGTTTTTAAAAAGAGACTATTATCTTATAATACTGCAGCTAGCTCCCCTCAAATCCATGCTAGAACGAAACAGAGACTTAATAAATAGCCAAGGATGCCATGGTAAACTGCAATGAAATTTGAAATAGTGAGCATTAGTTGCCTTTTAATCAGACTAGAACTGTAATTGTTCTTCTAGTCTTTTGACAATTTTAAGAATGCACCACCCTGGGGTTTTTTGCATTTTATTTTATTTTATTGTGGTATATTATATGTAATGTATTTATAATATATAAATAAAATTTGCCACATTAACCATTTTTAAGTGTACATTTCAGTGGCATTACTTACATTTATAAGGTACCATCCGCTACCAAAACTTTTTCATTGCCCCAAACAGAAGCTTTGTGTGCATTGCACAGTAGCTCCCATTCCCCCTACCCCCAAGCTACTGGTAGCCTGTAATCTACTGTTTTGGTTTGCTAATGCTGCTGTTTTGCAAAGTATCAGAAATGTGATTTGCTTTTATAAAAGGGGATTTATTAAGTTACAAGTTACAGTTCTATGGCCATAAAAGTGTCCAAACTAAGGCATCAACAAGAGGATACATTCACTGAAGAAAGGACGATGGCGTCCAGAATACCTCTGTCAGCTGCAAAGGCACGTGGCTGGCATCTGCTTTTCCTTTGCTTCCAGTTGCCTTCCAAAAATGGCATTCTGCAAAATGTCTCTGGGTTTCTCTTAGCTTAGTATCTCCAAATGTCCTTCTGTCTGCCTCTCCAAGGATCAACAAGCATCTTGGTCTCTCCAAAAGTCTCTCTCAGCTGCTCTGAGCTCCTTCTGTCTGTGAACTCTCTTACAGGACTCCAGTGATCTAATTTAGACCCACCCTAAATGGGTGGGGTAATATCTCCATGGAAACATTCAATCAAGAAGTCATACCCCAATCAAAAAGATTAATCAGTCTGCCCCCACAAGATTGCATTAAAGAATATGGCTTTTTCTGAGGGACATAATATATACAAACCAGCACATCTACTTTCTGTTTGTATGAATGTGCTTATTCTAGACATTTCATATAAGCAGAATCATACCACATTTGTCCTTTTGTGCCTGGCTTATTTCACTTAACATAATGTTTTCACGTTTCACCCATGTTGTAGCATATATTTCGAACTTCATTCCTTTTATGACTGAATAATATTCCCTTCGGTTTATGTACCACATCTGTTGTTGTTATGTGCATCGTTTGTTGATGGAAACTTGGGTTGCTTCCACCTTTGACTTTTGTGAACATATGCTATTATGAACATTGGTGTACATGAATCTGTTTGAGACCCTGTTTTCAGTTATGTGGGGTGGAATTGCTGGGTCATGTGGTAATTCTGTTGTTTAGCTTTTTGAAGAACCACTAGACTTGTTCTCTGCAGCTCCTGCACCATTTTACATTCCCAACAATAATGTATAATGGTTCCAATTTCTTCACATCCTGTCAACACTTATTATTTTCTTTTTTTGTTTGTTTCAAATACTAGCAATCCTAATGGGTACAACAGACTTTTAAATGTAATGTTTTTAATTGGGCTAGTAAAATAAAACTTGGATATTCATGAAAATCTCAGGGTTGGAAAAGTAAACATTTATTGAAGAAATACTGCAATTGAACTAAACTTTTAGGACACTGAAGGTGAAAATCAAGATGGAAAGAGGAAGTTTTTAATTGCTTATAAAGAACAGAAACTCAATCTTTCATTTCTTTTGTTTCCTGCTGAGAGCCTTGTACAGTAGTGTGTGAATGTGAGAGACATAAGGGGAACATGGGACACATAAAGAGAGAGTGTGTGTAGAAATAGGTCAGTAGAAATACTAGCTGATAAATGAATTTAAAAAAAATTATTATAACAAAAATAAAAATAAATAATAAAGAAAAATTTAAAAAAACAAAGTTACTGAACTTTCCTGTGTAAAACAAGTTATTTGGTAGATGAAAGGTGGTTACTAAGCTTCCACAGTTACTCTTTCTTTTGCATTCTTAGATATAGTACCAAAATGATGTTTCTTCTCATGTATCTGAAGAGAAATTTTCTATGCCTTCTTCTGGCTAATAATTCCTTCTCTGGGAATGATGCCCAATAAACATGGTGGACCCAACAATAAACAGGGTGGAGTAGACCCCAACAATAAACAGGGTGGACCCCCACAATAAACAGGGTGGAGTGGACCCCAATAATAACAGGTGAACACCAACAATAAGCAGGGTGGACCCCAATGGCCAGGTCTCTATTGGTCCATGAAAGGGCAGCCAGAGCTCTTGTCTCCGTGGTAGAAAAGCGTAATAGAGCCACAATATATGAAACCCTGTATTGTTAATAGTCATATTCCTGGAATTGCATGGGTCGCCCCAGTAGCCTTCCTGTGAGGTCCCATTTTGCCTCAGGCAGCCAGGCCTCAGGGAGAGAGAATGAACCTGACACACGGAGAAGAGATGAAGAGACACTCGGCAATGTTTTGGCCCCGGTTCCAGTTGCTTCTAAAGCTCAATTGTATCACTGTCAGTCCATAATTTTATTCTTCATTGCCTTCTATGAGGACCCAGGGCCCTGCCCCCTTCTCCATTTTCACTGCAGGCAGCCGTCTACAGGACCAGGAGGGATGTTAAAGGTCAACAAACCCCCTCAAGGGGGAAAAGAATTATCATCAAAGCATTAAAACTCCCCTCCCCTGACCACTGTTAATACCCACATCTCACGAGACCCTGCTGAAACCCCATTGTCACACCCCTTTGGCACTCTTCTCTGTTTCTACGTGGTTCGCTTCCCATCCCCAGCCACAACTGTGAAACCATCTCCTGTTGGTAAGTCCCGATTACACACATGTCCACTTACATGCCTGGTGTGTTCTTGATCTTAGGGCTAAGCTGGGTTAGAACACTTTCCGTTATTTAAAATACCCAAGTAACGGACCAAGAAATTCCCCGTTTGTTTTCAGTTAGTTCAAGTTTGTCACTAACAGATCCCTGATAATACAAGCTGAAATGAAACATCTCACTAAGAAAATGAAGCCCCATAAAACAAATAAAAATGGGATTCCTACTAGCATTGTTTTGCAAACACATTACAACTTAGATGTACTTGTTCTTGAAAAAAGTAAATCAACTGGGATATATACTTCCAGAAGTTTTTGATGTTATTCCTATGGGAGTATATGATCATTTTCATTGCAAAATCCTGGATAATGCATGCTACCCAATTACTACAGTCATGAGTCACTGTGGCTGCAATCATAAGTCACCCTGACGAAACAGCGAATTCTCATTTTGCTGCATTTTAGCTGTGTTCCATTCTATAAGTGGGATCTAAAAAAAATAAAAATTCTTGACTTCCCCTGCCTTTGAATTATAGCATTTTCCCACGATAAATACAGAGAAGGTACAAAAGAATCATGAATTTCGTGAACGGTAATTGAAATTATTCTCCAACTCGGTTCACAAAAGACATAATCTCTGCTCTTGATCTTAAGGAAGGAATGAGAACAAAGATTTTCATCAAAGCTACGATGTGGAAATTGATTATATTAAGGTAATAGAAAGTGAGTTTTTAAATGAATCTACTTTTTTAAAACCCATGTTGGTGCTAATTTGCTTTTTTAATTAGTTTTTTAAAAGTCGCCTTTTCCTCCTTTTTTTAAACTCAGCTTCTTTATTTCTTTTAAGCCCTGAATAAAGCTTTCTGCACACTTATAAACATCTGTACATCTGTAAAACTTCAATACATCTATAAACTTGTACATTGAAAGATACATTTGTGACTGACTATGATCGCATTTGTCTTAACATACACAATTTCTATAAGCCAAAATAACAGAAAAATAAACATAAATAAACCTATCTGACCCCGACTTGTACAGACACCAACCACAGCTGTTCTTTCAGAAATAGTTTCCTTTTCTGCTGAGACAAAGCCCATATGAGTTAATTGAAATCCATACAATGAAAATGATGAGTAACTGGAAGCTAGCCCAGGTTGGTCATGGAGGAGGTGAGACTTAGACCCAGCTTAGAAAGTCAAGTGAGAGAGTTTTCAGAGAACGCGGGAGCCCTGCAGTGAGGAGGGCAGGCAGCAGGACTGAGGGCAGGGTAAAGTTGGCTTTCAGCCTGGTTTACCAATACTCACTGTCCAGTTCCCAGGTTGGATGTGTAGTCTTGGTACCTAAGATGCTAGACTGATGAACCTTGAAGAGGTAGAGCTGAATCACCACATGATATCTGGAATTTTCTAATTGTACCTTGATTATGTATGCAAACTGAATAAATGTTTCCTAACTTTATCTTGGGGATGTTAGTTGTCAGATGATGGCATTTATTATGTGTGTCAGAATCTCTCAGTTTTCAGGAATACTACAACAATAATGAACTTTTTTCATGTGGGAATAACCTTTGGAATAATTAGTATGTCTCAGTACATTTTCACCCTCTATCCATTGAGTCCTGAAACACTGCCCTACCCAAGGAATTCAGGATTCCAGAAATCCCTGGTGGATTAAGTCACCACGTTCTCAGTGAGATTATTCTCAAGCATGATTATCCTTTATCTGTTTCCTTTGATGAAGTCACTCTCAATTGTTTCAATATGTGAATGTAGAGATAAAATCCTACTGTTGCACTGTCATCTATTTACACTGCCAGTGTGCTGATAATGGAGAAAAAAACAGGATGATGACTCTATCATTGCCCTTCATTCCAAGCATGATCAGCCCCACAGAAGACTTGTAAGTTATTTTAAATGGATGTGAATTGAAAATTCTAGCTCAAGAATTCCCTATTTGCATTCTTGCTTCAGGTTACGGAACAAATGCAAGTTATGGGCAAAAATCCAAGTGGCCAACAAGCTCTGTAGCCACAGTGTTGGCTCCTGTGGAATGTGTTCCAACCTCCTCTTTACTGAAGCTGCAGAGATCTGAGGGGAGCTGCCCCTTCCCGTGGAGAGTAAGGCTATTGCCCTTGGTTCTTCTAATCAGCTCACAATTTTGCTGAGGAATCAAGTACACGTATTTTAGAAATTAACAGGGCAAGCATTTAGGATGTAAGAGGTTGACGTCTATATGAAACTCTCCCACCCCACAAGGTGTTTTAGTTTAGGCTCAATTCACACTGAAAAACAAGAAAAAAGAACAGTTTAGGTTTCATGCAGGAGTTAAGTCCTGGAACTCGAGAAGATTGTGGAGATCGTTCATGTCTGAGCTCTGACTGTTGAGATAAGAGTGAGCATCTTTGAGACGCGTTCAATGCCATGGAGTTATTTAAAGTGGGACTTCAGCACCTCTGTGCTGAAGCAGCCACCTAACATAGGGAGGACAGCCCCCAAGACAAAGAGCTGAGACTTTGTGGAGGTCAGGAACAGATTTAACTACAACCCCTACTGCCACCCCCCCCCACCCACCCCCACACACAAGGCACTCTCAGTGAGAGCCTGCGTGGCAGTGGTTACCATGAAGAGATCATCTTTTACTCCCTCAAGAGTGAGTCTTAGGAAGAATCTTTTGAATGAATTAGAAAGGGAAAGGACTTTGCCAAAGTTGACACTGGTATAGCAGGTACAGAGTGTACAAAGGAAAGTCTGGGAACTGTTTCGTCAACTCTTCACCCACTCAAAGAATATAAAGGGGCATGAGAGGGAGAGAGCATTTTGGAGGGTTTCTTGGGACAGAGCCATGCTGTGAACTCCAGTTGTGCAAATGATGGGAGACAGCCGGGAGCAGGGGCAGACTGGGTGGCCCTCCCTTCCTCCCCAGGCAGAGGCTTAGAAGGAAGCAGGGGCTGCTAAACTAAGGGCTGGGGGACACGTAAAGCAGAGCCTGACTTACTCTCTGGCTTTTACAAGCCCACGAAGTTGACTATGTTCTTGTTATACTTAAAAAGAATTTGTTTCTTTTAATCTCCACCTAATACCACGACGTTGGGCATTTCCTGTTGTTAATTGGATCTCATTCTAGTAAAGAGATGGTTCTGTGGGACTCACAGTCTTTGACTTCTGGGGAAAATTGAATCATTTCCCCACAAAGACACGTTCAAGTCCTGTCCTCCAGTCCTGTGGATGAGAACCCATTTGTGAAGAGGATCTTTGAAGATGATGTTATTGTTCATTAAGGTGTGGACTCATTTGTAAACAGCGTCTTCAAAGACCCTTTAGATGAGACCAAATTGAATCAGGGTGGGCCTAATCCATTATGGCTAAAGTCCTCGTAAGCAGAGGAAATTTGGCTGCAGTCAGTTAGTAGAAGACAGAAAGAGATGTCAAGGAAGGAGAGAGGGCTCACCATGTGACAGTGGCAGAGATGCATCCAAGGAACCCCAAGGATTGGGGCAAGCCAGCATCAGAATGCTACAGACTCAGGAAGAAATCATGGCCTGTCAATACCTCCAAACAGTGAGCCAATAAATCCCTGTCATTTAAGCCAACCAGTGTGTGGTTATGTAGGTTGTCAAAAACTTCTACAATTTCTGACACCAACTGCAAATACTGTTACTCAATTCAATCAATTCTGACTCTACCTGGAATTAGGCCAGATTCCACAGGGTAAGGACAATCCTCTGCAAGACTCCCCTTTAGGCACTGTTTGCAAGTTTGGGGGCCCAGCCCACCCACACTCCTAACCAATGGACTAAAATTCAGGGGTTCTTTCCACCCCCTCTGGCTCAAGTAAATCACTAGAATGACTCAGAACTCACTGAAAGTGCTATACTTGTGGTTATAATTTTATTGTTGTTAAAAGGATACAAATACGAAGAAGCCAAAAGAAGAGACACATAGGATGAGATCTGGGAGTCTCAAATGCAAGCTTCTGTTACCAAGCAACAGCTCATTGCCCAGTGCACACAGAGGTCAATGCCATGACATCGGGATTTTGGGAAAAGAAAGTTTGGTGCAAGGTTGACCAGTTTGAAGACAGGATCCCCACCCTTACCCCACCTTGGCTCAAATCTATCTCCCTGAGTATAAAGAGCTTAGTGTTTTTATGGGATTCAAACAAAAGAAGGTGGAGATAGTGGTGTGCCAGTTTGAATGTATTATGTCCCCCAGAAAAAGCCATATTCTTTGATGCAATCTTGTGGGGCAGACAGAATAGTGGGGATTAAGTTGGAACGTTTGGATTAGGTTGTTTGCATGGAGATGCACCCCACCCAACTGTAGATGATAACTGATGGGATATTTCCATAGAGGCGTGGCCCCACCCATTCAGGGTGGGCCTTGATCAGTGGAGCCATATAAACATGCTGACTTAAAGAGATGGAACTCAGTGCAGCTGTGAGTGATGTTTTGAAGAGGAGCAACCTTGCTAGAGAGGAACGTCCTGGGAGAAAGCCATTTTGAGGCCAGAGCTTTGGAGCAGACGCCAGCCACGTGCCTTCCCAGCTAACAGAGGTTTTCCGGACACCATTGGCCATCCTCCGGTGAAGGTACCCAATTGCTGGTGTGTTACCTTGGACGCTTTGTGGCCTTAAGACTGTAACTGTGTAGCGAAATAAACCCCTGTTTTATAAAAGCCTATCCATCTCTGGTGTTTTGCATTCTGCAGCATTAGCAAACTAGAACAGATTTTGGTACCAGAAGTGGGGTGCTTTTGCTGCTGAGTTTGCAAATACCAAACATGTTGGAATGGCTTTTTAAATGGATAAGGGGAAGATTCTGGAAGAACTGTGAGGAGCTTGATAGAAAAGGCCTAAACTGCTTTGAAGAGACTGTTTGTGGAATTATGGACTCTAAAGACACTTCTGACGAGGACTTGAACAGAGATGATCAATGTGTTGTTGTGAACTGGAAGAGAGGCGATCCTTGTTTTAAAGTGGCAGAGAATTTGGCAAAATTGAGTCCTGGTGTCAGATGGAAGGAAGAATCTGGAAGCAACAACCTGGAATACTTAGCTGAGGAGCTCTCCAGACTACATGTGGAGGATGTATCCTGGCTTCTCCTTGCAGCTTATAGTAAAATGCGAGTGGAGAGAGATAAACTTAGAACTGAACTCTTGGGTTCAAAGAAACCAGAAGTTGATGGCTTGGAAAATTACAGGCTTCCAGGGGGTGGAATCCCAGAAGCTGCAGCCCAACATGAGGATGTAACCAAACATAGAACCCAGCCGCCATTTCAGTACAAGCCAAGATTGGAGATGGAATTATCCAGAAAGGATTTGTGGAAACTCTTATTGTCTGATGGCTTTGACCCCTGCATGCTTCATGCAAAGCCAACAGAATTTTTGCGAGATCTTTACAGACAGAGCTGCTGCCAGTTGGGACTGGAGGAGAAAGACAAGGAACAAATTGAAGGAAAAATTTCTTCAAAGACAGAGCCATGGAGGTTGAGGTCTGGAGTCAAGAGGCCTTGGGCTGGGAGAGTGGAGCAGCCCACATGCATGGAAAGGGTGAGTTTGCCCCGGAGGTCAAGGGTGGGCATTCCACCTCGATGCTCTGGAAGAGTTTTGCCACCCAAGGTCCCAAAGAGGGTAGAACACATTCCCAGGGAATTGGGGAGAGCCTGGCTTCCACCACACTGTTCTGAAGGGGTTGAGCATGTGCCCGGAGATGGAAGGGAATCCGGGAGCTGCCCCATTGTTTGAGGAGGGTGGGGCCGAGAAGGTGGTCTCCCCAATGTGTGGATATGTTGGAGCACTCACCCAAGTGTTTGGAGAGGAAAGGGCTGCCACAAAGGCCCTTAGGAAGGGTTAGACTCCCGCTCTCTGAAGCCCCAAGGATGCAACGTTGTTTTGTTAATGACTCTCAGACTTTGAAATCTAATGGAGTTTGTCCTGCAGGTTTTAAGAACTGTTTTGGTCCTGTTAACCCTGTTTTCCTTACTGTTTCTCCTTATGGCAATGGGAATGTTTATCCTATGAATGTCCCTCCTTTGTATATTGGAAGCAGATAACTTCTTCTAAGTTTCACAGATCCACAGCTAAAGGAAAATTATGCCTTAGGACTGGCCACGCCTATATTTGATTTTGATGGGATCTTGTACTTAACTATTGTTACTGAAATGATTTAAGTTTCTGTGGTATTGTGGGATGAATGTATTTTGTATTTGGAAAGAATATGTTTTTCTGGGGTCCAGGGGGTGGAATGTGCCGGTTTGAATGTATTATGTCCCCCAGAAAAAGCCATATTCTTTGATGCAATCTTATGGGGCAGACATAACAGTAGGGATTAAGTTGGAACGTTTGGATTAGGTTGTTTGCATGGAGATGCACCCCACCCAACTGTAGATGATAACTGATGGGATATTTCCATGGAGGTGTGGCCCCACCCATTCAAGGTGGGCCTTGATCAGTGGAGCCATATAAACGTTCTGACTTAAAGAGATGGAACTCAGTGCAGCTGTGAGTGATGTTTTGAAGAGGAGCAAGCTTGCTAGAGAGGAACGTCCTGGGAGAAAGCCATTTTGAGGCCGGAGCTTTGGAGCAGACGCCAGCTGCCTTCCTAGCTAGCAGAGGTTTTCCGGACGCCATTGGCCATCCTCCGGTGAAGGTACCCAATTGCTGGTGTGTTACCTTGGACGCTTTGTGGCCTTAAGACTGTAACTGTGTAGCAAAATAAACCCCTGTTTTATAAAAGCCTATCCATCTCTGGTGTTTTGCATTCTGCAGCATTAGCAAACTAGAACAAGTGGCATAATTTAAGTTGGCATATAGTGATTAGTTATATTTTAGTTATAGTTAATAGGGAGCATGCAGGCACCACCTGACAGCCCTTGAAAATTAACAAAAGCCAGCTGAGGTTAGCATAAAGTGGTGTAAAATGTTCCAAGTGTTGTAAAGTACTAGTTAACGTAGTAACAACTATCTAAACAAAGGGGCAAGCCTTTCCTGGTAGCAGTGTTGTAAATTGCTCAGTTAACTTAACATAACAAGTAAAGGAATGGAAATAAACTAAAATAACATTTACAATTGCAAGTAAAACCACTGTAGTCAGTGGTTACACTTCCATGTCCTCTCCATCTGGAATCAGAATGCATTGTACAAACCCAGTACACACACCCTCCCTGCCCCTCCCTCCCACAAAGTACCAGTGCATTTTCTCAATTATGGAAGCTCATTGGAGGCTCATTACTGGGGCATGGCTGATGGTATCATTGTTCACATGGTTGAACTCAATCTCCAGGCCCTCTCCCCTCCCAGAGAGAGCTCACATCCAGGAAGAAGGGGTAGGGCTCTGTCCATGCAGCCTCTCCTGGGGCAGCAGCCCTTGAAACGATGGGCAGAGCTGTTTAAGGGACTTAGAAAATCAACCTCAGAGAACCTAAGACGGAGGCTAGGTGAGACAGGGCAAAGAAACACCTCCATGAAAAATACTAGATAAAAACCAGAAAGGGATCCAGAACACCAGTTTCAGCGATGCACCAGCTGGCAACGTTTGCTAAAACCACAGGGGCCATGCACTTGGTGAAACCAGGAGTCTGCATTCTGAAATGACTGAGTAAGCTGGCTGAAAGTCCCATGGCCATGCTGTGGTGTGGGGAAACTGGGGGTTGGCATTTGGAGATGGACTAGTTCTTTCAAAAAGAAAAAAAAAAACCCAGGAGCGGCTGCAGTTACAACGGTGAGAACCACTCAGTGAAGCACGGCAGGAGTGGGCTGTGCCAACCTCTCGGTGTCTGGTGTGAAGGATAGACCACTGCCGATTCCCTCAGGGCCAGGGGGGCAGAAGGGAGAGCCAAAAGGAGAAAGAAACCACGCTGCTTGCAGCTGGCTCCCCGGCAGGCTGGAGACACTCCTGCCTGGGGCCGTACCCACAGCCCAGAGCCATGCCAGGAAACCCAGTGTGATGGGGAGTGTATCCCATGGCACCGCGCACACGCCACAATGTCGGCCATGGCCTTGGGTGCAACCACAGCTAGTTGTGTGAGAGCTGGGAAGGCAGAGCTGTGTGAAAAAGGAGTGGGGGTTGAGACGCCCCATTCAGCCATCTTTGCATCAGGCTGTGAGTGCCCCTGCATGGCCCAGAGGCCTGGGGCTTCCCTTGAGGGATGGCGCGCACTTGTGACATAGCACAGCCTTCCCTCAGCAGAGGCCCTGGAAGAACACAGCTGAGAAGGGGGGGGGGCACTCGGAAAACCCAGGGACGCTACGTCAATGAAGGGGAATTGTGGGTCAGCGGCAGAGAAAATCTGGAGCAAAACTGAAAAGAAGGCTTAGGCTCTTCCAAAAGCCTTGAATCTCCGGGAACACCAGGGAGGTTTGATTATTAAAGCTGCCCTGCTTCCCTAACCACCCACATGCCCCACATTCAGGGTGGACAGCACCAACAACACATCCAAACTGAGTTCACCAACTGAACCCCACAAGAATCATTTCCCCACACACCACAAAGACAAAGTTGAGGAGAACTGACTTGAGGGGAATAGGTGACTCACAAACGCCATCTGCTGGTTAGTTAGAGAAAGCGTACACCACCAACTTGTAGATCTGAAAAATCAGATTGGTATTTTTTACAACTTGAAAGAACCCTATCAAGCAAAGCAAATGCCAAGAGGCCAAAAACAACAGAAAACCTTAAAGCATATGGTAAAACCAGACGATATGGAGAACCCAATCCCAAACACCCAAATCAAAATATCAGAAGAGACACAGTACTTGGCACAATTAATCAAAGGACTACAATCAAAGAATGACAGCATGGCATGGGATATAAAGGACATGAAGAAGAACATGGCACAGGATATAACGGGCATAAAGAAGACCCTAGAAAAGCATACAGAAGAAATTGCAAGAGTAAATAAAAAAGAAGATCTTATGGAAATAAAAGAAACTGTTGGCCAAATTAAAGACTCTGGATACTCATAATACAAGATTAGAGGAAGCTGAACAATGACTCAGTGTCCTAGAGGACCACAGAACAGAAAATGAAAGCACAAAAGAAAGAATGGAGAAAAAAATTGAAAAAATTGAAATGGATCTCAGGGATACAACAGATAAAATAAAACATCCAAATTTAAGACTCATTGGTGTCCCAGAAGGGGAAGAGAAGGGTAAAGGTCTAGAAAGAGTATTCAAAGAAATTGTTGGGGAAAACTTCCCAAACCTTCTACACAATATCAATACACAAAGCATAAATGCCCAGTGAACTCCAAATAGAATAAATCCAAATAAACTCACTACAAGATGTATTCTGATCAGACTGTCAAATACTGAAGAGAAGGAACAAGTTCTGAAAGCAGGAACAGAAAAGCAATTCACCACATACAAAGGAAACAACATAAAACTAAGTAGTGACTACTCAGTGGCCACCATGGAGGCGAGAAGGCAGTGGCATGACATACTTAAAATTCTGAGAGAGAAAAATTTCCAACCAAGAATACTTTATCCAGCAAAACTCTCCTTCAAATTTGAGGGAGAGCTTAAGTTTTTCACAAACAAATGCTGAGACATTTTGCCAATAAAAGACCTGCCCTACTTCGGATACTAAAGGGAGCCCTACCAACAGAGAGACAAAGAAAGGAGAGAGAGATACAGAGAATTTTAACAGACATATATAGAACCTTACATCCCAAATCACCAGGATACACATTTTTCTCTAGTGATCGTGGAACTTTCTCCAGAATAGACCATATGCTGGGACATAAAACAAGCCTCAATAAATTAAAAAAATAAAACAATTGAATATATTCAAATCACATTCTCTAACCACAATGGAATACAAATAGAAGTCAATAATTTTTGGTTTGTAACTCCACTATTTACTTCCTACATGATATAAAATACACACACTCTAATGACAAATCAGTGGTTTTGAACTCAATGTAAAATACGTAATTTTTGAAAGAACTATATAAAGGTGGGGGAATGGAGGAGTATAGGAATATAGTTTATGTGTCCTATTGAAGTTAAGTTGGTATCAAAGAAAAACAAGATTATTATGGATTTAAGAGGTTAATTTTAAGCCCTACAGTAAATACAAAGAAATTATCAGAGAATATGACCATAGAGATGAAAAGTAGAGTATGGGTTATGAGAAGTGGGGGAAGGGGCAATGGGGAGTTAAGAAATGAGCGTAGGGTTGCTGTTTGAGGTGAAGGGAAATTTCTAGTAATGGATGGTGGGAAGGTGACAGCATTACAACATTCTAAATGTGATTAACCCCACTAATGGAATGCTAGGGAGGGGGTAAAATGGGAAGATTTAGGCTGTATACCTGTTTCCACAATTGAAAAAAAAAAAAAGACAGTCTAAATAGATGACAGTTGAATTCCAGGGATGATCCTGGATGGGATCTGAGGATGGAGGACAGGAGGCTCACAAGGACACAGTTGAGACATAAGAAAAAAAAAGGAAATATAGAATGCAAGCTTTGTATCAATGTTGAATTTCTTGAACTTCTTAGCTGTGCTTAATGGGATTTCATAAAAGAATGTTCTTGTTCATGGGAATTATATATGTGAATTACAGTGTTTGTTCAAGGATGTGTGCAGCTAGCTGTCATATGTTCAGAAGACAGAGCAATAGATGATGGATGATAGGGAGGGAGGGAGGGAGGGAAAGAGAAATGGCGGTGTGACAGCATGTTAAAGTTGGTGGATCAGGGTATTGGGGGAGGGGGGTCAGGGTATGCTGGAGTTCTGTGTATGGGGTTTGTATTGCTTTTGCAACTTTTCCTTTAACTTTGAATTTGTTTCAAAATAAAATTTTTAAAAATGCAAAAAAAAAAAAAGAAAATCAACCTCAGCTGCTGCCCTCACAGCTGGAGCACAGAGGAATAGGAGAAAAGCCTGCTGAGAGAGGGTGTGCTGCATCCAGCACTGGGTCTGGCAGTGGATGCAGTCACAGAAGAGGAGTGTGAAGGTCCCAGAGATCACCCAGGCCACCTCTGCATGTGCCAATCAAACAGGATGCCAGACTAGGGCTGGTTTCACATCCTGCTAGAGACAATGCAGCCAAGAAGGGCCCTCATGGAGCCCTTTAAAAATACATCTACTCTACAGATAGAAATTATTCTGAGGGCCTTCAAAGATAATACATCAGGAATATAATATAACTGGTGACTTTTTCCTCATGTTGCTTGACCTAGGTGTGGATTCCCTGGTGCAACCTATCCAAAGCATTCAACATAGAAGGTAACAAGGGAGCGATGTTGAAAAAATGACTCTGTAGAAATTACATGTTGCTGTTTATAATTGGAACTTGCATGGATCTATTGCTTGTTCCCTTATTTATTGGAGACGGTGGGTGAAATCTTCTGTATGCAATAATTTACTGTAGAATAAGAATTAGATTTAGACTTCCAGGAAGATGGCAGAACAGGTGTGGCAATGCAAATTTCTGTTCCATGAAAGAAACTAGACAAAAGGCAGAAAACGCCCAGGACAGCAGTTTCAGGGTGCAAACAGCCAGAGAGGGGCCTCTACAATACATGGTGGAGACTTGGACAAAAAAGTGGAGAAATTGCATCAGAAAGACAGGGTGAATTTATTTAGCTGGGACCACTGCTGGGGGCTGGCAGTGGTGAGACAGCTGCTGAGCAGGGGAGGGAGCAGCTCTCCACTTCCACGTACCCATCCCAGCAATTAACTGGGGAGATCATTCTCCTCAGCCACAAGGCTGGGAGCTCCCATGAGAGAACCAGGGAACAGTGGACCCTTGTTGGCCACATTTACTGTCCCTCCATGAGAGGTGCGGATTGGAGATAGGGCCACATGGAAGTACCAGGAGCCCCTCCCACGACCCAGAGGCTCACAGGAAAATGGCAGGCAGAGAGCAGAGCACGTTTGAGTTAGAGGGTGAGAGGAGAAGCGCCACAACCTAAGAGTGATTCACTCAGAGGCCCGGGAACCACCAGACTCCCTGCCAAACTGCACAGGCCCACACCACACTCACAGGGTAGGCAGCCCCCAGGACTCACAGAGAACTGGTACATTGGTTGCATTTCCACACAGTCTGGAACCCACCCAGTACACAGGCAAAGTTGGAGGAAAGGTTGTTTGAGGATGAGAGGTGGCTCAAGAGCACCATCTGCTGGGAAGACAAGGAAAGTGCACTCCAGAAAGCTGTGGCTCTGCCAAATTATATATACAAATATTCAAATAATCCTGCATTTCCCAAAATAATCTTATCAAGATAAGCTAATGCCTCAAAGTCAACAGAAAATCACAAAGCACATGAAGACCCAAGAAGATATGGAAAAGCCAAATGACCAAATTGAAAAAAAACAGAGAAGTAGGACTTGGAGCAATTAATCAAAGAAGTACACACAAATCTCCAAAACAACTTCAACAGGTTAATTAAAGACATAAAGGACATCAATAAGACTCTAGAGGATCATAAAGAAGAATTTGAAAGAGTAAATAAAAAATCACAAATCTTATGGAAATAGAAGATACTGTTGAAGGTGTTGGTTTTAGTTACTCCTCCAGGGCAGTAGGTAGAAAGCCAGGAACTGTGTGGACCGGACACCACAGAGCAATTTGACTTTAAGCATACTTCATACAACGCTCATGAAGGTGTGGAACAGCTGAGATCAGTGAAATCTGTAAGTTTTTGTGCCCAGGGGACCTGTACCCCTCCCTGCCAGGCTCAGTCCTGTGGGTGGAGGGGCTGTCAGTGCTGGGAATGAGGAGGGGGAACTGCAGTTGCAGCTCTTGTTGAAACCTCAGGCTGCTGATCCAAACTCCAAATGTATATAGACTGAGACAAACACTGGAGAATCTGGGAGCAGTCAGCCTGGCAGAGAGGAGATAGGGCTAGCAAAAACAGCAAGGAAAATCCAAAAATAAAAGCGGAGACTTTTTGGAGTTCTGGTGAACATAGAATGCAGAAGGGCAGGGCTCAGGCAGAGTCAGGCTTATATGCAAATCCAGAGGGCCAGTTTCCTTGTTTGAAGAGCTGGTTTCTCTACTATCTTCATTGTTCTTTAATGGCCCTAATCTCCTTGTCTCTTAGCATTTCAATAACCCATTAGATCTGCAAGGAGGGAACTTCTTTTTTTTTTAACTTTTATCTTTTTCTAAAACAATTACTCTAGGAAGCCCCTTACAAAAAGCCTCAAAGACTTGCAGTTTGGGCCCAGACAAGAGCAGAGCTAAGAGAGCTCTGAGACACAAAGCAGTAAGTCCAGTGGCTGGGAAAATGTGCTAAACACCACAACTTCCAAAGAAAAGGGGGGCATCCCTTTACAGCCATCTTCCTGGTGGGCTGGGAATGCTCCTGCCCAGTGCCAGCACCACAGCCCAGAGCTGCCCCAAACAACCCAGTGTGATGGGAGGTGTTTCCAGCAACACACACACACACACCACAATATTGGGTGTGGACAATAACCTTTCCCACACCCTCAGCTAATTGTCCTAGAGCTGGGAAGGCGAAGCTGTGTGAAAAGGAGGGAAATAACATGCCCCATTCAGCCATCCTTTCAGCAGACTGGGAACACCCCTACACAGCCCTGCAGCCCAGAACCTCCCTTGGGGGGATGGCACTCACTTGTGACATAGCAGTTGTCGCTCAGCAGAAGACCTAGGAGTGCACAGCTTGGAAGAGGGACCCACTTGCAAGTTCCAGGGACCATACGCCAATACCAAGGACTTGTGGGTCAGCAGCAGAGACACACGGTGGCAAGACTGAACCAAAAGATTAGGCTATTGCAACAGCTTTCAATCTCCAGGAACACCTGGGAGATTTGATTATTAAAGCCGGTCCCCCACCCTAACCACTCAGACATACACCCCATATGCAGGCGGGCAACCCCAAATACACACACAAGCTTGGTGCACCAATTGGACCCCACAAGACTCACACCCCCACTCACCACAAACACAAAATGGGGGAGAACTGGCTTGAAGGAACTGGGTGGCTCACAGATGCTACCTGTTGGTAATTTAGAGAAAGCGTACTCCACGAAGCTGTGGACCTGACAAGTTAGAGATAAGGGTTTGAATCAGTCTACATATCCTAAAAGAACCCTATCAAGTTAAGCAAATGCGAAGAGGCCAAAAGCAACAGAAAATTTTAAAGCATATGAAAAAACAGATGATATGGATAACCCAATCCCAAATACCTAAATCAAAAGTTCACGGGAGACACAGTACTTGGAGCAATTAATCAAAGAACTAAAGATGAAAATGAGAGATGGCACAGGATATAAAGGACATGAAGAAGAGCATGGCACAGGATATAAAGGACATGAAGAAGAGCATGGCACAGGATATAAAGGACATCAAGAAGACCCTAGAAGAGTATAAAGAAGAAATTGCAAGAGTAAATAAAAAAAATAGACAATCTTATGGAAATAAAAGAAACTGTTGACAAAATTAAGAAGATTCTGGATACTCATAGTACAAGACTAGAGGAAGCTGAAGAGCCAATCAGTGACCTAGAGGACGACAGAATGGAAAATGAAAGAACAGAAGAAACGATGGAGGGAAAAAATAGAAAAACTTGAAATGGACCACAGGGATTTGATAGATAATATAGAGAAACCACATATAAGACTTATTGGTATTCCAGAAGGGGAAGAGAAGGGCAAAGGTCTAGGAAGAGTATTCAAAGAAATTGTGTGGGAAAACTTCCCAAATCTTCTAAACACCATAAATACACAAATCATAAATGCCCAGTGAACTCCAAATAGAACAAATCCAAATAAACCCACTCTGAGATATATTCTGATCACACTGTCAAATACTGAAGAGAAGGAGCAAGTTCTAAAAGCAGCAAGGGAAAAGCAATTCACCACATACAAAGGGAACAGCATAAGACTAAGTAGTGACTACTCACAGCCACCATGGAGGTGAGAAGGCAGTGCCATGACATATTTAAAACTCTCAGAGAGAAAAATTTCCAATCAAGAATTCTTCATCCAGCAAAGCTCTCCTTCAAATTTGAGGGAGAGCCTAAATTTTTCATAGACAAACAAATGCAGAGAGAATTTGCTAACAAGACACCTGCCCTATTTGAGATACTAAAGGAAGCCCTACCAACAGAGAAACAAAGAAAGGAGAGAGAGATATGGAGGAAGGTTCAGTACTAAAGAGATTCAGTATGGGTACATTAAAGGACATTAAGAGAGAGGGGGAAAAGATATATATGACAAACATAAACCAAAGGATAAGATGGCTGATTCAACAAATGCCTTCACAGTAATAACATTGAATGTAAATGGACTAAACTCCCCAATCAAAAGATATAGAGTGGCAGAATGGATAAAAAAAATGAACCATCAATATGTTGCATACAAGAGATGCATCTTAGACACAGAGACACAAAAAAATAGAAAGTGAAAGGATGGAAAAAATATTTCATGCAAGCTACAGTCAAAAGGAAGCAGGAGTAGCAATATTAATCTCAGATAAAACAGATTTTAAATGCAAGGATGTTATGAGAGACAAAGAAGGCCACTACATACTAATAAAAGGGGTAATTCAACAAGAAGAAATAACAATCATAAATGTTTATGCACCCTATCAAGGTGCCACAAAATACATGAGAGAAACACTGGCAAAACTAAAGGAAGCAATTTGATGTTTCTACAACAATTGTGGGAGACTTCAACACATCACTCTCTCCTATAGATAGATCAACCAGACAGAAGACCAATAAGGAAATTGAAAACCTAAACAATCTGGTAAATGAATTGGATTTAACAGACATATATAGAACATTACATCCCAAATCACCAGGATACACATTCTTCTCTAGTGCTCATGGAACTTTCCCCAGAATACATCATATGCTGGGACATAAAACAAGCCTCAATAAATTTAAAAAACTGCAATTATTAAAAGCACATTCTCTGACCACAATGGAATACAATTAGAAGTCAATAAACATCAGAGACTTATAAAATTCACAAATACCTGGAGGTTAAACAGCATGCTCCTAAACAATCAGTGGGTTAAAAAAGAAATAGCAAGAGAAATTGCTAAATATATAGAAATGAATGAAAATGAGAACACAACATACCAAAACCTATGGGATGCAGCAAAAGCGGTACTAAGGGGGAAATTTATAGCACTAAACACATTCATTAAAAAGAAAGAAAGAGCTAAAATCAAAGAACTAATGGATCAACTGAAGAAGCTAGAAAATGAGCAGCAAACCAATCCTAAACAAAGTAGAGGAAAAGAAATAACAAGGATTAAAGCAGAAATAAATGACATGGAGGACAAAAAATCAATAGAGAGAATAAATAACACCAAAAGTTGGTTCTTTGAGAAGAGCAACACGATTGGCAAGCCCCTAGCTAGACTGACAAAATCAAAAAGAGAGAAGACCCATATAAACAAGATAATGAATGAGAAAGGTGACATTACTGCAGATCCCAAAGAGATTAAAAAAATTATAAGAGGATACTATGAACAACTGTATGCCAACAAACTGGATAATGTAGAAGAAATGTACAATTTCCTGGAAACATATGAACAACCTAGACTGACCAGAGAAGAAATAGAAGAGCTGAACCAACCAATCACAGGCAAAAAGATCCAATCACTCATCAAAAAGCTTCCCACAAATAAATGCCCAGGACCAGATGGCTTCACAGGGGAATTCTACCAAACTTTCCAAAAAGAACTAACACCAATCTTACTTAAACTCTTTCAAAACATTGAAGAAAATGGAATACTACTTAACAAATTTTATGAAGCTAACATCAATCTAATGCCAAAACCAGGGAAAGATGCTACAAAAAAGGAAAAGTACAGGCCTATCTCCCTAATGAATATAGATGCAAAAATCCTCAACAAAATACTTACACATCAAATCCAAAGACACATTAAAAAAATCATACACCATGACCAAGTGGGTTTCATTCCAGGCATGCAAGGATGGTTCAACATAAGAAAATCAATCAATGTATTACAGCACATTAACAAATCAAAAGAGAAAAATCAAATGGTCATCTCAATAGATGCTGAAAAAACACTTGACAAAATCCAAAATCTTTTTTTGATAAAAACACTTCAAAAGGTAGGTATTAAAGGAAACTTCCTCAATATGATAAAGAGCATATATCAAAAATCCACAGCCAGTATAGTACTGAATGGTGAGAGACTGAAAGCCTTCCCTCTAAGATCAGGAACAAGACAAGGATGCCCGCTGTCACCACTGTTATTCAACATTGTGCTGGAAGTGCTAGCCAGGGCAATCCAGCAAGACAAAGAAATGAATGCATCCAAATTGGAAAGGAAGAAATAAAACTGTCATTGTTTGCATATGATATGATCTTATATCTGGAAAACCCTGAGAAATTGATGATAAAGTTACTAGAGTTAATAAACAGATTTAGCAAAGTGGCAGGATACAAGATTAATGCACATAAGTCAGTAATGTTTCTATATGCTAGAAATGAACAAGCTGAAGAGACACTCAAGAAAACGATACCATTTTCAATAACAACTAAAAAAGTACCTAGGAATAAACTTAACCAAAGATGTAAAAGACCTATACAAAGAAAACTACATAACTCTACTAAAAGAAATAGGACCTTAACAGATGGAAAAATATTCCATATTCATGGATAGGAAGACTAAATGTCATTAAGATGTCAATTCTACCCAAACTCATCTACAGATTCAATGCAATCCCAATCAAAATTCCAACAACCTACTTTGCCGACTTGGAAAAACTAGTTATCAAATTTATTTGGAAAGGGAAGATGCCTCGAATTGCTAAAAACACTCTAAAAAAGAAAAACGAAGTGGGAGGACTTACACTCCCTGACTCTGAAGCTTCTTATAAAGCCACAGTTGTCAAAACAGCATGGTACTGGCACAAAGATAGACATATTGATCAATGGAATCAAATTTAGAATTTAGAGATAGACCCACAGATCTGTGGCCTGCTGATCTTTGATAAGGCCCCCAAAGCCACTGAACTGACATGTAACAGTCTTTTTAATGAATAGGGCTGGGATGGTTGGATATCCATATCCAAAAGAATGAAACAGGACCCCTACCTCACACCCTGCACAAAAATTAACTCAAAGTGGATCAATGATCTCAATATAAAAGACAGTACCATTAAACTAGAAGATAATGTAGGGAAACATCTTCGAGACCTTGTATTAGGCGGCCACTTCCTAGACTTTACACCCAAAGCACAAGCAACAAAAGAAAAAACAGATAAATGGGAACTTCTCAAGCTCAGAACTTTCTTTACCTCAAAGGAATTTGTCAAAAAGGTGAAGAGGCAGCCAACTCAATGAGAAAAAATTTTTGGAAACCATATATTTAACAAAAAACTGATATCTTGCATATATAAAGATCCTACAACTCAATGACAATAGTACAGACAGCCCAATTTTAAATGGGCAAAAGATATGAAAAGGCAGTTTTCTGATGAGGAAATACAAACAGCCAAGAAACACATGAAAAAATGTTCAGCTTCGCTAGTTATTAGAGAGATGCAAATTAAGACCACAATGAGATACCATCTAACACCGATTAGAGTGGCTGCCATTAAACAGACAGGAAACTACAAACACTAGAGAGGATGTGGAGAAACTGCAACTCTTATTCATTGTTGGTGGGACTGTATAATGGTTCAGCCACTCTGGAAGTCAGTCTGGCACTTCCTTAAAAAACTAGATATAGAGTTACCATTCGATCCAGTGATTGCACTTCTCGGTATACACCTGGAAGATTGGAAAGCAGTGACACAGACATCACACACCGATGTTCATAGCAGCATTATTCACAATTGCCAAGAGATGGAAACAACCCAAATGTCCTTTAACAGATGAGTGGATAAATAAAATGTGGTATATACACACGATGGAATACTACACGGCTGTAAGAAGGAAGGATGTCATGAAACATATGACAATATGGATGAACCTTGAAGACATGATGCTGAGTGAAATAAGCCAGGCACAAAAAGAGAAATATTATATGCCACCACTAATGTGAATATTGAAAAATGTAAAAGAAATGGCTTATAATGTAGAATGCTGGGGAACTAATGATAGAGAGCAATTAAGGAAGGGGGAACGATAATCCAATAAGAACAGATAAGCTATTGTGGGTAAATTTAACATTCTGGGAATGCCCAGAAATGACTATGGCCTGTTAATTTCTGGGTATGGTAAGAACAAGGTCACAGAAATGTTGCTATATTAGGTTATTTTCTTGTGGTAGAGTAGGAACAAGTTGGAAGTAAAGTAATTATCTTCGGTTAGTTGTTTTTTTTTTTACTCTCTTGTTATGGTTTGTTTGAAATTTTTTTATTGTATTTAAAAAAATTTTTTTGATATGGTTGATTTAAAAAAAAAAGAGTTAATTAGAAAAAAAAATGGAGAAATATGCAGAGCCCCCTTGAGGAGCTGGTGGAGAATGCAGGGGCATTGGTCTCTCCCACCTGGATGGTTGCTGACTTGCTCACAGACATAGGGGACTGGTCATTTGATGGGCTGAGCCCTCTACCACAGAACTTGCCCTTGGGAAGACTGCTGCTGCAAAGGAGAGGCTAGGCCTATAATTGTGCCTAAGAGCCTCCTCCCGAATGCCTCTTTGTTGCTCAGATGTGGCCCTCTCTCTCTAACTAAGCCTAGTTGGCAGGTGAAATCACTGCCCTCTCCCCTACGTGGGATCAGACACCCAGGGGAGTGAATCTCCCTGGCAACATGGAATATGACTCCTGGGGAGGAATCTAGACCCAGCATCTAGACCCAAAAGGGGGATGTGAAAGGAAATGAAATAAACTTCACTGTCAGAGAGATTCCAAAAGGAGCCGAGAGGTCACTCTGGTGGGCACTTTTACACACAATATAGACAAACCTTTTTAGGTTCTAATGAATTGGAATAGCTAGCAGTAAATACCTGAAACTATCAAACTCCAACCCAGAACCCATGAATCTTGAAAATGACTGTATAAATTGTAGCTTATGAGGGGTGACAATGTGATTTGGAAAGCCATATGGACCACACTCCCCTTTGTCTTGTTTATGGATGAGTGAGTAGAAAAATGGGGGAAGAAAAAAGAAAAAGGCACCTAGTGTTCTTTTTTACTTTAGTTGTTCTTCTTCACTTTAATTTTTATTCTTATTATTTTTTTGTGTGTGTTAATGAAAATGCCAAAAATTAATTTTGGTGATGAATGCACAACTATATAATGGTGCTGTAAACAATTGAATGTACACTTTGTTTTGTATGATTGCATGGTATGTGAATATATCTCAATAAAGATGAATTTAAAAAAAGATACTGTTGATTAAATTGAAACATACTAGAGAAACACAACAGCAGATTTGAAGAGGCAGAATAAAAAATAAGTGAACTAGAAGACAAAGCAATTGAATGTGAATTCATAAAAAAATGGTGAAAAAATAGAAAACTTTGACATGGATCTCAGGGAAATGATGCACAATGTGAAGTGAACAAATATAAAAATCATTGGTGTCCCAGAAGGAGAAGAAAAGAGTAAATAGCTAGGAAGAATATTTGAAGAGTTGGGGAAAACTTCCCAAACTTTCTAAATGGCATAAATATGCAAATCAAAGAATCCCAACAAACTCCAAATAGAGTAAATTTAAATAAACCCACTCCAAGACATATTAATCATACTGTCAAATGCTGAAGAGAGGAAGTCGTGAAAGCAGCAAGAGAGAAGCATTCACCATACACAAGGGAAACCATGTAAGATTAAGTGACTGACTACTCGGCAGGCACCATGGAAGCAAGAAGGCAGTGGTATGATATATTTAAGATTCTGAAAGAGAAAAATTGCCAGTCACGAATTCTTTATTCAGCAAAGCTCTCCATCAAAATTGAGGGAGAGTAAAATTTTCACAGACTAACAAATGCTGGGAGAATTTAACAAGAGACCTGCCCTGCAAAAAATACTAAAGGGAGTTCTACTGGCTGAGGAAAAAAGAAAGGAGAGTGAGGTCTAGAGAAGCACACAGAACTGAAGAGTATTAGTAAGGGTAACTAAAAGGAAAAAAAGGGGGGAGGAGGGAAGGCAGTGAATGGATCTGACAAATAAAAACAAAAGGGTAGGATGGTTGGTTAAAGTACTGCCTTTTCAGTAAAATTTTTTAATGTGAATGGATTAAACTCCCCATTCAGAGTCTACAGACTGGCAGAATGGATAAAAAGTAGGATTCATGGATATGCTGTTTACAAGAGAACCATCTTAGACCCAGCAACACAAAGAGGTTGAAAGTAAAAGAATGGGGAAAAATATTCCACACAAGTTGTAGCCAAAAGAAAGCAGGGGTGGTAATATTAATATCAGACAAAATAGACTTTAAATGTAAAGATGTCTTAAGAGACAAAGAAGGATACTATATATTAATAAAAGAAACAATTCACGAAGAAGAAATAACAATCATAAATGTTTATGTACCCAGTTGAGGTGCTCCAAAGTACATGAGACAAGCATCGGCAAATCTGAAGGAAGCAACAGATGTTTCTAAAATAATAGTGGCAGAATTCAATAAACCATTCTCTTCTATACATAGAACAACTAGACAGAGGACCAATAAGGAAATTGAGAACCTAAACAATGAACTAAATGAATTAGACTTAACAGACATATATGGAGCATTACATCCCAAATTATCAGAATATACATTGTTCTCTAGTGCTCATGGAGCATTCTCCAGGATAGATCATATGCTGGGTCATAAAACAAGTCTTAATAAATTTAAAAAGATTGAAATTATTCAAAGCACATTCTCTGACCATAATGGAATGCAACTAGAAATCAATAACCATCACAAATATGTGGAGGTTAAACAACACACTACTAAACAATCAGGGGGTCAAAGAAGAAATTGCAAGAGAAGTCACTAAATATCTAGAAACAAATGAAAACAAGATAACAAGAAACTTATGGTATGCAGTGAATGCTGTGCTGAGGGGGAAATTTATAGCTCTAAATGCATACATTGAAAGGAAGAAATAGCTCAAACAAAAGGTCTAACTGAACAACTGAAGTGGCTAGAGAATGATCAGCAAACTAACCATAAAGCAAGAAGAAGAAAATAAATAACAAGGATTGAAGCAGAAATAAATGATATGGAGAACAAAAAAAAATAGAATAAATAACAAAAGTTGGTTCTTAGAGAAGATCAACAAAATTGAAAAACCTTTAGCTAGACTGACAAAATCAAAAAGAGAGAAGACCAAAATAAAATCAGAAATGAGAGGAGGGACATTACTGTGGATCCACTATTGTTCAATATTGTGCTAGAAGTTCTAGCCAGAGCAATCAAGGAACACAAACAAATTTGAAAGGAAGAAGTAAAATTGTCATGATTTGCAGATGATATGATCCTATATTTGGAAAATGCTGAGAAATCAGCAAGAAAACTGCTTGAGCTAATAAACAAATTCAGCAAAGTGGCGAGATACAAGATTAATGCACAAAAGTCAGTCATGTTCCTATACACTAGAAATGACCTAACCGAAGAGACACTCAAGAAACAAGATTCCATTCACAATAGCAACTGAAAAAAACAAGTACCTAGGAATAAACTTAACCGTGGATGTAAAACACCTCTACACAGAAAATTACAAAACTTTACTAAAAGAAATCAAAGAGGACTTGTACAGGTGGAAAGATATTCTGTGTTCAAGGATAGGATGGCTAAGCATTGTTAAGATGTCAATTGTACACAAACTGATCTATAGATTCAACACAGTTCCAATCAAAATTCCAACAACCTACCTTTCAGACTTGGAAAAACTAGTTATTAAATTTATTTGGAAGGGAAAGGAGACTTGAATTGTCAAAAAAATTCTATAAAAGAAGAACAAAGAGGGAGGACTTACACTTCCAGAATTTAAAGTCTACTATAAAGCCACAGTGGTCAAAACAGCATGGTACTGGCATAAAGATAGACATATTGATCAATGGAATCAAATCAAGAGTTTGGAAATAACACCCCAGATCTATGGTCAACTGATTTTTGATAAGGCTCCCACATCCACTGAACTGGGACAGAACAGTCTCTGTAACAATTGGAACTGGGAGAACTGGATATCCATATACAAAAGAATAGAAGAGGATCCCTACCTCACACCCTATACAAAAATTAACTCAAAGTGGATCAAAGACCTCAATATAAGAGACAGCACAATAAAACTCTTAGAAGATAATACAGGGAAAAATCTTCAAGACCTATTACTAGGAGGTAGCTTCTTAGACCTTATACCCAAAACACAAGCAATGAAAGAAAAAATAGATAAATGGGAACTCCTCAAAATCAAAAGCTTCTGTGCCTCAAAGGACTTTGTCAAAAAGATGAAGAGGTAACCAACTCAATGGGAGAAAGTATTTGGAAACCATATATCTGATAAGAGACTGATATCCTGTATATGTAAAGAAATCCCAGAACTCAATGACAATAGTACAAACAGCCCAATTATAAAATGGGCAAAAGATATGAAAAGACATCTTTCCAAAGAAGAAATATAAATTGCTAAGAAAAAAAATGAAAAAATGTTCATCTTCACTAGCTATTAGGGAAATGCAAATTAAGGCCACAATGAGATATCATCTCACACCAATTAGATTGGATGCCATTAAACAAACAGCAAACAACAAATGCTGGGGAGGATGTGGAGAATTTGGAACTCTTATTCATTGCTGGTGGGACTGCATAATGATACAGCCACTCTGGAGGACAGTTTGGTGGTTCCTCAGAAAACTAGATCTTGAGTTACCATACGATCTGGCAATTCCACTTCTTGGTTTATACCCAGAATATCTGAAAGCAGTGACATGAACAGACATTTGCACACTGATGTTCATAGCAGCATTGTTCACACAATTGCCAAGAGATGGAAACAATCAAAGTGTCCTTCAACAGATGAGGGGATAAACAAAATGTGGGATAGAATACTATGCAGCAGTAAGAAGGAACAAGGTCCTGAAACGTATGACAACATGGATGAACCCTGAGGACAAATGCTGAGTGAAATAAATCAGACACAAAAGGAGACATACTGTGTGTCATCATTAATGTAAACTCCCTGAACAAGGTAAAATCAGCATTTTATAATGTAGAATGTAGGGGACTTACAGATAGAAGCTAGTGAAGGGGGAATGATAACTTAATACGTCCAGACATATTAATGAGGGTCAACTTAAAGGTATGGGAATGGACAGAGGTGATGATAGTTCATTAATGGAATTATAAGTATCAATGCCGCATTGAAGGCGAACATGATTGAAAGGGATTGTTTAAAAGTATATATCCCACAGATTATTGGTACAAATATAAATAACTGCTTGCATTTTGTACTGCTAAGGTATGACACTGGTACAAAGAGTTAAAACAGAATGGTATACGTGAAAAACTACCTATTGCATATTATAGACTATAATAAGAATACCTTATCAGTAAGACACTAATACTAGGGAAAAATAATTAGGGGCTGATAAGAGCTTTGAGGTGTTTTGGGTTATGATAATTGTTTAAAATTGAGAGTGATGATAATTGTACAACTAAATGAAGATAATGTGAGACATTGATGGTTTATCTTGTACAGACTATATGTTACATGAAATCAGGAACCTCCTACTTAATAAGTCAAGCCCTCAATTTTAAGTCTTGCTCTAGTGAAAGTTATGGCTGTAAAGGAGAGGCTAAGCCTACCTATAATTATGCCTAAGCATCATCTCCAGAGAACCTCTTTGGTTGCTCAGATGTGGTCTTTCTCTCTCTAAAGCAAACTCTGCAAACAGATTCATTTCCCTCCCCACTATGTGGAACATAACTCCCAGGGGAGTGAATCTCCCTGGTGATGTGGGACACAACTCCCAGGAATGAGCCTGGCCCTGGCATAGAGGGATTGAGAATGCCTTTTTGACCAAAAGGGAGAAAAGAAAGCTAACAAAATAAGGTTTCAGTGGCTAAGATATTTCAGATAGAGTCAAGAGGCTATCCTGGAGGTTACTCTTATGCACCCTCCAACCATATATACCAAAAGGTCACAGTATGCCATGCCCTAATCAACAGTAGTCCCCTAAATACTAAAGAATACCTAGGTCCCTATCCGAGACTTTTATAAAGTATCACTAAGTTTACTTTACAGAAACTTAAATCCTCCAAAATATTCCTATGCCAAATAAGTTCCAAAACCTGGAGGCAATAGCCTCTCCAAGAACGTCAACCAGATGCATTCCCCTTCCCCATAATGTTAATACCCCTTTTTAGCATGAACAAGTTGGGGGAGGGGTTCACTGCCCAGACATCCCTGAAGACTGAGAAAGTGATCAAATGAAAGAGAGGGGTAGCAACTGACAAGATAGGATTTAACAAAGGATTACAAATACTGAATCTTTATATAAATATATTTTTTTAGTTTCTAGGGTACTAGAATCATTAGAAGGAAATAACTGACACGGTGGAACTGTAACATATAACATGCTTTGAAATTTGCTCTATAGCTACTTGTTAAATTGTACTTTCAAAATTATCACGTTTCTGTGTATATATTATATTTCACAACAAGGAAATAACTGAAACTGTGGAAATGTAACCCATAATATTCTTTGACATTTGCTCTCTAACTACCTGTTAAATCCTACCTTGAAAGTTATCACCTTTCTGTATATATGTTATATTTCACAATAAAAATGTGGAAAAAAAAAAAGATTGAAAATCCCCCCCAACCCCCCAAAAAAGAGAGAATTAGGTTTGGTCCATCTTTATCTTTCCAGTGTTTATTTAACTTCTCTTGCACATCCCCAAATCCTTAAAGGTGAAGTTGTTAGGGATAGAGTCTCCAACAGCAGAGCACATGGTTTTAGATCATTCAGTGTCATTCTATATGCAGCAGTGATTTATCCACCACCAACTATGCAATATGCACCAAATGAAGTCCTGGAGACACAATGGTAAATAAGATAGGATTCTCTCTATGCAGCTCATCATCCAACAGTCATAACGTCAAGCATAGAGGGCAATTCTAATGTCTTGTTTGTGATTGTCTCACCTTGTTGGAATGGGTTGGGGGTTTTCACATCGAATGTTGTCATGGCCATGCTGACTCTCAGGGTTCAGACAGAAACGTGTGTGTGTTTTTTGTTTTCTTTTATTTTTTTTTTATTTCTTTTTTATTTTTTTACTTTTTATTGCACTTCCTTCCTCTAGGATGCTTCATACCCCAACTTCCAGCATCCTAGAGGTCAAACCTCCCAGCAGCCTCCTTGGTAGAACACCCTGCCAGTGTCCTCAGGGCTTGAAGAATGATGCCTTCTTTAAAAATAAATTTTTATCTTGGTACTGAATATGTTTTGGAACTAGATAGAGATGATGGTTGCACAAAATTCTGAATGTAATAAATACAACAAAATTTTACATTTTAAAATGTTTGGTTTTATGTGAATTTCACAAGAAGAAGAAGAGGAAGAGAAGGAAGAGGAGGAGGAGGAGGAGGAGAGAAGAAGCAGTAACAATTCCTGAGGAGAAATGTCCAGTCCTTGAGAACTTTCAACTATGGGACCATGGTTATGAAATAAGAGCCGGACCAATGCTTTTGTTTGCAAGGTTATTTTGCTTTTGTTCACATTCTCAGCAACTAGACCTTTTATTTTTCTAAAGCCTGGTACTAAAGAGTGCTTCATTTGACTCAGCCATTTGGATGTAGGAGAAAGAACTGAAATTGTCTCACGTTAGGACCCAGAAGTCACCCCAAGCGTCACACCTTTGAGAAAGGCCGTAATAGAAGTATATGGAATGTTCTGTGGATCATGGCTCACCCTATCACACTAAAAGGAAAGTGAGGTGTGGTTTGAGCTATCAGTACAACAGGTGATTTAGGAAATTTTGATGAAAGTCAACCTTCTTTCCTCAACTCTGACTACCCACAGCATGAAGAATTCATGCTAACAGCCCACTTTCTACCTGTAGCAGAGAGAAGATGTGGAAAGAATTCCAGGAGGACAGAGCTCAGGGTGATGGTGTGAGACTTCTCTCCCCTACCTGTCCACAGAGGGAAAGAGATTACACACACGTGCAGAGGCACCTGGCAGCGCAGAATCCAGAGTTTGGAAGGAAGGAAGCTGCCATTTGGATTTCCTGCTTACTTCCTTGTAATCACAGAGGTAAAGGCCCAGTACGTAGGCTTAAAAGCAACCCCCAAAAGATACAACCACATCCCAGAACCTGTGAGTGTGACCTTATTTGGGAAAAGGGTCTTTGCCAATGTATTTAAATCAAGGATCTTGAAATGAGATCTTCTGTATAGCCCAGGTGGGCCCTAAATCCAGTGACAACTGTCCTCATAAGAGACCGGGAGAACACACAGAGGACAAGGAGAGAGAGATTAGAGTGAGGCAGCCACAAGCCAAGGACACCAGAAGCTGGAAGGAGCAAGGAAGGAACCTCCCCTAGAGGTGTCAGAGGGGAGCATGGCCCTGCCAACACCTTGGCGGTAGACTTCCAGCCTCTAGAACTGCAAGAGAATAAAGGTGTTTTGAGCCACTGGTCTGTGGTGCTTTGCAATGACAGCCACAGAAACTAATGAAACTGGCTAGACCTTCTTCATGATGGGAAGAATGATTTAAATTCTCATGAATCAGGTAAGGCAAGGAGGCGTCCACTCCCTGGGGGAAATGTCCAGTAGGACCCTTCCTCTTTTCCACCCAGAGGAGGGGTCCATTTGGGAGTGAAGATCCATACCCAACCCCTTCTCTGCAGTATTTAGTTAGGCGAACCCATGGAGGGACCCATTCTCTATGAAAAACAAAAACATACCAAGAAGAGGCTACAGCATCCCTGCAATGAAGCGGCCAGAGTGTGCTGCTGCTGAGTTGGGAGGGGAGGTTGGGGCAGGCAGGCTGTGTCCACGAGGAGCAGGGCAGACCCTGGGAGGGTCCTCCCAGAGACTTGAGTGCAGACCTTTCCAGTCAGCAGCAGCAGAAGGAATGGGATTCCCTTACGGTAATGGTGACATCAGGCCCCTGCCCCGGGAGCTCAGAGTACTGTTATAAAGAGACCAATCACCAGGAGATGCTGAGATGTTCTCCAGTGCCATGTTTAGGCCAACCCTAGAAGAGAGGAGAGGCGAGTGCGGGCCTGGGGTCCCTGCTATAGAGGGTGGAGCAGGGTTGTGAGAGGGGACAGGGGAGACTTGCTCCTGCCTCTCAGGCCACGAGGGAGTGGGAGTGGAGCATGGGGATACTTTGGAGGTAGAGAGCATGGCTGAAATGAAAGTCTCCTGGGACTCTGGAGACATAGGTGGATAGTAGATGTCTCTGATGGACACTTACAGACGGAAATCAGGATACTATGGATGGGAAGGAGGAGATGCTGGCTCACACTGAGAGAAAAGACAACCATACCAATGATGTGGCTGAGAAGATGCTGGTGCTGTACCTCTCCTCAACACTCTCTCCCTAACCTGCATCCACCATTGATGCTGGTCTCCAGTTACCCATCCAAGGGTTCAGTTGTCTCTCCTTGTGACCAAGTACAGCCACTCATGGGGCAACTAGCCTGGGGGAACTAGAGCTTCAGGGACAAACTGCGTCTGCTTGGCAATGCCCAGTGGCTTATGGTCCATGTAGCCAAGGACTCAGAAACTTACTAAGGATCGAGTTATGTTACTTAGCTCAATCCCATCAGAAACCAAGGTTGGGAATCCAGAACTCTAGGTGGAAAGACCCTAGGCTAAGAAATGAGATTCTGAGACCCAGGAACAAAGCCAGATGCAAGTTGACAAGGGTAAAGCAAGAAGCAAGCCGTTCAGAGTCAAGAGTTAAATGAATCTGACTCAATAGTCCAGATTTAAGATGCCAAGTCAGAGCTGGGGTCTGATTAGCATGTGTGAATGCCACACAGGATGCTACAGCTGGTTGACCTGCCAGCTGGTGAATTGGAGGTGGCATTTTTTTGTCTACCCTCATCAGCTCAGTGACCTAACCTTTACTTATCCAAGAATCAAGGATGACCAACTAGAAGCTTGAAAGAAATTCAATTTCTCTGAAATCAAAACAAGCTGTTCTCCATCTTTCCACCAGGCTGGGCTGTGTTGAAAGCTACAGAAGGATTTGTAAGTGCCAGGCTGTTCCTCCTCTGCTAAAAACTGGAGTGGTCAAAGGCTCCAGGTCTCCTGCCCACAGTGGAAGGACCCACATCGAGTGAGATGGAGGCCAAGCTCTGCCACGGTCAGCATGGCTCTTTCTTTCTGTGAACTTGCCTGGGCCCTTCAGGGAAGCCCAGGTACTGAAAAACCTTCAGAAAGTAGAATGGCACCTATTATGCCAAGGAAGAGCAAGTAAGAGGGAGGGGGCTAAGGGAAGAAGACTTGTGTGGTAACTATATGTGCTGACTTTGGGGAAAATAAATGAGGCAGAAGAGTGACAGCAAGAAAGGGCTTGATGTGAAATAATGGGAATGCAGAACATTCAACCCCAAATTGACTGTTAAATTTATAGCTGAGGGGGGATTTTAGCTCTATTCTTACAGCCTAAATAGCTACTCTTCTGTGCCCAAAGTATGCCAAAACAATGTTAGGGTGATGGTATGCACGCCCATCCTGAAAGAATAAATAAAAGAACAAATGTACCAACTAATCACCTAAACATGGAAAGTTGTGTGACATCATCAAAAGGGGTAATCTTAAAGTAATGTTTAAAGAAATCTGACTTCTCTTAATATTATAGCATCAAGGAAGTCACACACTTATGGGCAGGAGTAGTCATAGAATGGTTGTATCAAATGTCTAGCCTCCATAAAATCTTCTGGCTTACTTGACTTTTTATTAAAAGATCTGATTGTTTCAGCAATAATTTTCAGATGTCACAATTTTCAAGGGCAGACCTGTGGGGGCTTGGAAGAGGCAAATGACAACACATTGCAAATAGCAGAAGAGGGGAGCCTTGAAGCTTTGAGCTTCTTAACATTTAGAGGTCAGTTTATTTTATCACAGTATCTGAATATTTTCTTAAGAATAGGTGTGGTTTTCAAAGGTTTTGCTAAGAGTCGCGTGTAGTTGAACACGCAGTCTTTCATAAGTTATTCTGTTTTGAAAAAGTGTTATGTTTTTCTTCTGAAATATATACATGAAAATCCTGATGTTGTGCTTGATCTCTTGAAAAGTACTTCCATGAGTTTGCTTGTGCCAAATAATACATAATTTTCAAAAAACTAAGTGCAAGCTAAAACATAAATCATGACTGTAGGAGTTATGCAGTCATATACTGGTTGGAAAATGTATGAAAAGATATATTTAGTTCTGTAAAGGACTCACTCAAAATTTCATTATGAATATTGGATGCACTTGTAGGTTTAAAATAGTACTCTTTTTTTTTTTTTTTTGCACAGACACATTAATAGTCCATATGGTTAAAAAAGAATTTTGAAAAGATCCTTCCTAAGCCAGTCACCGTCAATTATCATAGCCCTGAAATAATTCCTTTTACTCAAGTAAATGATTTCATTTTTGCATTAATTTTAAAAATTCCTAGTTAAACTGTCAGAAATAGTGCTCTGATTGGAAAGGTGATTTTAGATTTACATTGTCGTCATCTTGCTCAGCGCCTTCCTCAGCTCTCTGGATCCCTCTCCTGGTGTCTCTACCTCCCACACCACATCACATCTCTGCCCAGCCCTGCTAGTGTCCTTCTCTGGACTACCATGCTGAGACTGAGACCTCAGTCTCAGATCTCAGATCCTGGGGCCTTCCATAGGGGTGCCCTTCTCCTGTCCTCTCCTCCCCAAAGACCCAAAGCCAGCCAGCCTCTTGGGGCCGGCTCACATCCCACCACTTCCCCAGTGCCTTCCATACTTGCCAACTGCTCCTCATGTTTTGATGCCCACAATATAATTTATGTCAATTGTATGCCCAGCTCCCAAAACAAGATTAAGCTTCTAGGGCCTTATCTTCCTTTAATTCTCTGTAGGTGTCCAGCTGCGATGCCCAGCACTGGATCTGGTGATTAGAGGACCTAGGTTAAAACCCCAGCTCTGCTGTTTCACTCATGACTCAGTGACCGAGCATTTATTGGGCGCTATTGTGCATCAGGCAGTGCTCTGAAGAGATTAAAGTTGAACCAGATTTAGTGACTGCTTGCAAGGAGAATGGAATCCATTAAAGAGGAGGGCAAACTGCTGTGAAGGCTTCTTTATTTGTGGGACATGTCTCAGCTTGCATCAGGTTAATGAGGTGTCCTCTGCAGCTACTCATGGCAGCAAAGAAAATGAAGACATGGAGACAGAGGGAATGGATGGCTGCTCAGACCAGGACTCCTCAACAACAGAGGCAGAGGCTACCTGGGGTAACTGGGTGACAAGGGATAGGGAAGTCTGAAGCCACTAAACTGCAGGCTGTTCCACTGGAAGGGGTTGGCAGAAAACTGGGGAGTCTAGAAAGTAAAGAGAGCCTAGGTGGCTCTGGGCTCCCCAAGTCCCAGGCTTGGGGTACACAGGCTCAGCATCAGTGAGACCCCAGGGGATTTCCTAGAACCCAAGGCCTTCCTGCTGCCCCAGAAGGCAATGCAGGCCTTCCCAAGTTGATCACATGGAGAAATGTGTGTGCAGATGCTCATTAAGCAACATCAAGGAGCAAACAGCAGCCAAATGTATCTAAACAGTACTCTTATCATGCACTTATTTGCCTCCTCCCTACCCAGCCAATTTTCCCAAAAACTAAAGACCAAAATTTGGGAGAGAAGATCATTAAACAGCAGAATTCAGTCAAAGGAGGAGCCGAGGTCTCAGAAGTGCTCTCTACGACAGGGTTTCTGCGGACCGAGGAATGGACAGGAACATCTGACCCACACCATGGTCTCCCCTCTGACGATCTTGACCTCCCTGAGCACCTGGAATTTATGGGTGGAATTCACTGAAACATATGGCTTTGCCTTGACCATGATTCAGCTTCTCTCTCTTTTTTATTTATTTATTTATTTATTTATTTTTTTTTTTTTTTAATCTTCATTTTATTGAGATATATTCATATACTATGCAGTCATACAAAACAAATCGTACTTTCGATTGTTCACAGTACCATTACATAGTTGTACATTCATCACCCAAATCAATCCCTGACACCTTCATTAGCACACACACAAGAATAACAAGAATAATAATTAGAGTGAAAAAGAGCAATTGAAGTAAAAAAGAACACTGGGTACCTTTGTCTGTTTGTTTCCTTCCCCTATTTTTCTACTCATCCATCCCTAAACTAGACAAAGTGGAGTGTGGTCCTTATGGCTTTCCCAATCCCATTGTCACCCCTCATAAGCTTAACTTCCAACATGTTCCTACTTTACCCCAAGAAAGTTACCTAATATAGCAACATTTCTGTGAACTTGTTCCTACTATATCCATCAGAAATTAACAGACCATAGTCATTCCTGGGCATCCCCAGAACATTAAATAGCTTATCTGTTCTTCTTGGATTATTGTTCCCCCTTCCTTAATTGCTCTCTATTGCTAGTTCCCCTACATTCTACATTATAAACCATTTGTTTTACATTTTTCAATGTTCACATTAGTGGCAGCATATATATTTCTCTTTTTGTGCCTGGCTGATTTCACTCAGCATTATGTCTTCAAGGTTCATCCATGTTGTCATATGTTTCACGACATCATTCCTTTTTAAAGCTGTGTAGTATTCCATCCTGTGTATATACCACATTTTATTTATCCACTCATCTGTTGAAGGATTATTTGGGTTGTTTCCATCTCCTGGCAATTGTGGATAATGCTGCTATGAATATCGGCATGCAATATCTCTTCGTGGCACTGCTTTCAGATCTTCAGGGTATATACTGAGAAGTACGATTGCTGGATCAAAGGGTAACTCTCTATCTAGTTTTCTAAGGAAGTGTCAGACTGACTTCCAGAGTGGCTGAACCATTATACAGTCCCACCAACAATGAGTAAGAGTTCCAGTTTCTCCACAACCTCTCCAGCGTTTGTAGTTTCCTGTTTGTTTAATGGCAGCCATTCTAACTGGTGTGAGATGCTATCTCATTGCGGTCTTAATTTACGTCTCTCTAATAGCAAGTGAAGCTCAACATTTTTTCATGTGTTTCTTGGCCATTTGTATTTCGTCTTCAGAGAACTGTCTTTTCATATCTTTTGCCCATTTTATAATTGGGCTGTCTGTACTATTGTCATTGAGTTGTAGGATTCTTTATATATGCAAGATAGTCTTTTGTCAGACACATGGTTTCCAAAATTTTTTTTCCCATTGAGTTGGCTGCCTCTTCACCTTTTTGGCAAATGCCTCTGAGGTACAGAAACTTCTAAGCTTGAGGAGTTCCCTTTTATCTATTTTTACTTTTGTTGCTTGTGCTTTGGGTGTAAAGTCTAGGAAGTGGCTGCCTAATACAAGGTCTTGAAGATGTTTCCCTACATTATCTTCTAGGAGTTTTATGGTACTGTCTTTTATATTGAGATCTTTGATCCACTTTGAATTAATTTTTGTGTAGGGTGTGAGGTAGGGGTCCTGTTTCAGTCTTTGGGATATGGATATCCAACTCTCCCAGCCCCATTTGTTGAAAAGACTGTTATGTGTCAGTCCCTTGGCTTGGGGGCCTTATCAAAGATCAGTCAGCCATAGATCTGGGGGTCTATCTCCATATTCTCAATTTGATTCCATTGCTCAATATGTCTATCTCTGTGCCAATACCATGCTGTTTTGACAACTGTGGCTATATAATAAGCTTCAAAGTCAGGGAGTGTAAGTTCTCCCACTTTGTTTTTCTGCTTTAGAGTGTCTTTAGCAATTTGAGGCATCTTCCCTTTCCAAATAAATTTGATTATTAGCTTTTCCAAGTCTGCAAAGTATGTTTTTGGAATTTTGTTTGGGATTGCATTGAATCTGTAGATGAGTTTGCGTAGAATTGACATCTTAATGAAATTTAGCCTTCCTATCCATGTACATGGAATATTTTTCCATCTTTTAAGGTCTCCTTCTATTACTTTCTGTAGAGTTATGTAGTTTTCTTTGTATAGGTCTTTTACATCTTTGGTTGAGTTTATTCCTAGGTACTTGATTTTTTTAGTTGCTATTGAGAATGGTATCTTTTTCTTGAGTGTCTCTTCAATTTGTTCATTTCTAGTATATAGAAACATTACTGACTTATGTGCATTAATCTTGTATCCCACCACTTTGCTAAATTTATTAGCTCCAGTAGCTGTATCATTGATTTCTCAGGGTTTTCCAGATATAGGATCATATCATCTGCAAACAATGACAATTTTATTTCTTCCTTTCCAATTTGGATGCCTTTTATTTCTTTGTTTTGCTGGATTGCCCTGGCTAGCACTTCCAGCACAATGTTGAATAACAGTGGTGACAGCGGGCATCCTTGTCTTGTTCCTGATCTTAGAGGGAAGGCTTTCAGTCTCTCACCATTGAGCACTATGCTGGCTGTGGGTTTTTCATATATGCTCTTTATCATATTCAGGAAGTTTCCTTCAATTCCTATCTTTTGAAGTGTTTTTATCAAAAAGGATGTTGGATTTTTTCAAATGATGTTCAGCATCTATTGAGATGATCATTGATTTTTCTCTTTTGATTTGTTAATGTGTTGTAATACATTGATTTTCTTATGTTGAACCATCCTTGCATGCTTGGAATGAATCCCACTTGGTCATGGTGTATGATTTTTTTACTCTGTCTTTGGATTCAATTTGCAAATATTTTGTTGAGAATTTTGCTTCTATATTCATTAGGGAGATAGGCCTGTAGTTTTCCTTTTTTGTAGCATCTTTGCCTGGTTTTGTTATTAGGTTAATGTTAGCTTCATAAAATGAGTTTGGTAGTGTTCCATTTTCTTTGACGTTTTGAAAGAGTTAAAGTAAGATTGGTCTCAGTTCTTTCTGGAAAGTTTGGTAGAATTCCCCTGGGAAGCCATCTGGCCCTGGGCATTTATTTGTGGGAAGCTTTTTGACGACTGATTGGATCTCTTTGCTTGTGATGGGTTGGTTGAGGTCTTCTGTTTCTTCTCCGGTCAGTCTATGTTGTTCACGTTTCCAGGAAATTGTCCATTTCCTCTACATTATCCAGTTTGTTGGTGTCCTAGTTTGCTAATGCTGCGGAATGCAAAACACCAGAGATGGATTGGCTTTTATAAAAAGGGGGTTTATTTGGCTATACAGTTACAGTCTTAAGGCCATAAAGTGTCCAAGGTAACACATCAATAATCGGGTACCTTCACTGGAGGATGGCAAATAGCGTCCGGAAAACCTCTGTTAGCTGGGAAGGCACATGGCTGGTGTCTGCTCCAAAGTTCTGGTTTCAAAATGGCTTCTCCCAGGACATTCCTCTCTAGCAAGCTTGCTCCTCTTCAAATAACATCACTCACAGCTGCACTGCGTTCAGTCTCTCTGAGTCAGCACGTTTATATGGCTCCCCTGATCAAGGCCCTCCCTGAATGGGCAGGGCCACGCCTCCATGGGACTATCCCACCAGAGTCACCACCCACAGCTCGGTGGGGCACATTCCAAGCAAATCTAATCAGCACCAAAAGTCTGTCCCACAAGACTACATCAAAGATAATGGCATTTGGGGGACACAATACATTCAAACCGGCACCGTTGGCATACAGTTGTTCATAGTATCCTCTTATAATTTTTTAAATTTCTTTGGGATCCGCAGTAATGTCACCTTTCTCATTCATTATTTTGTTTATATGGGTCTTCTCTCTTTTTGATTTTGTCAGTCTAGCTAGGGGCTTGTCAATCTTGTTGATCTTCTCAAAGAACCAACTTTTGGTGTTATTTATCCTCTCTATTGTTTTTTTTGTTCTCTGTGTCATTTATTTCTGCTTTAATCCTTGTTATTTCTTTTCTTCTACTTGGTTTAGGATTGGTTTGCTGTTCATTTTCTAGCTTCTTCAGTTGATCCATTAGTTCTTTGATTTTGGCTCTTTCTTCCTTTTTAATGTATACATTTAGTGCTATAAATTTCCCCTTCAATGCTGCTTTTGCTGCATCCCATAGGTTTTGGTATGTTGTGTTCTCATTTTCATTTGTCTCTCTATATTTAGCAATTTCTCTTGCTATTTCTTCTTTAACCCACTGATTGTTTAGGAGCATGTTGTTTAACCTCCAGGTATTTGTGAATTTTCTAAGTCTCTGATGGTTATTGACTTCTAATTGTATTCCATTGTGGTCAGAGAATGTGCTTTGAATAATTTAAATTTTTTTAAATTTATTGAGGCTTGTTTTATGCCCCAGCATATGATCTATTCTGGAGAAAATTCCATGAGCATTAGGGAGGAATGTGTATCCTGGTGATTTGGGATGTAATGTTCTATATATGTCTGTTAAATCCAATTCATTTATCAGATTGTTTAGGTTTTCAATTTCTTTATTGATCTTCTGTCTGGTTGATCTATCTATAGGAGAGAGTGATGTGTTGAAGTCTCCCACAATTATTGTGGAAACATCAATTGTTTCCTTTAGTTTTGCCAGTGTTTGTCGCATGTGTTTTGTGGCACCTTGATTGGGTGCATAAACATTTATGATTGTTATTTCTTCTTGTTGAATTGCCCCTTTTATTAGTATGTAGTGGCCTTTTTTGTCTCTCCTAACATCCTTGAATTTAAAGTCCATTTTATCTGAGATTAATATTGTTAGTCCTGCTTTCTTTTGGCTGTAGCTTGCATGAAATTCTTTTTCCATCCTTTCACTTTCAATTTCCTTGTGTCCCTGTGTCTAAGATGAGTCTCTTGTATGCAACATATTGATGGTTCAATGTTTTTGATCCATTCTGCCAATCTATATCTTTTGATTGGGGAGTTTAATCCATTTACATTCAACGTTATTACTGTGAAAGCATTTCTTGAATCAGCCATATTATCCTTTGGTTTAAGTTTGTCAGATATATTTTTTCCCTCTCTCTTAATGTCCTTTAATATACCCATACTGAATCTCTTTAGTGTGGAACCTTTCTCCATCTCTTTCTCTCTTTTCTTTGTTTCTCTGTTAGTAGGGCTCCCTCTAGTATCTCAAGTAGAGCAGGTCTTTTATTAGCAAATTCTCTCAGCATTTGTTTGTCTGTGAAAAATTTAAGCTCTCCCACAAATTTGAAGGAGAGCTTTGCTGGATAAAGAATTCTTGGTTGGTAGTTTTTCTTTCTCAGAATTTTAAATATGTCATGCCACTGCCTTCTCGCCTCCATGGTGGCTGCTGAGTAGTCACTACTTAGTCTTATGCTGTTTCCTTTGTATGTGGGGAATTGCTTTTCTCTTGCTGCTTTCAAAACTTGGTCCTTCTCTTCCATATTTGACAGTGTGATCAGAATATGTCTTGGAGTGGGTTTATTTGGATTTATTCTATTTGGAGTTCACTGGGCATTTATGATTTGTGTATTTACGGAGTTTAGAAGATTTGGGAAGTTTTCCCCAACATTTTCTTTGAATACCTTTCCTAGACCTTTACCCTTCTCTTCCCCTTCTGGAACACCAATGAGTCTTATATTTGGATGTTTTATATTATCTATCATATCCCTAAGTTCTGTTTCAATTTTTTTGATTTTTTTCCCCATTCTTTCTTTTGTTCTTTCATTTTCCATTCTGTCATCCTCCAGGTCACTGATTCACTGTTCATCTTCCTCTAGTCTTGTACATAAGTATCCAGAATCTTTTTAATTTGGTCAACAGTTTCTTTTATTTCCATAAGATCATCTATTTTTTTATTAACTCTTGGAATTTCTTCTTTATGCTCTTCTAGGGTCTTCTTCATGTCCTTTATATCCTGTGCCATGCTCTTGTTGTTCATCTTTAGTTCTTTGATTAGGTGCTCCAAGTACTATGTCTCCTCTGATCTTCTGATTTGGGTGTTTGGGCTTGCGTTATCCATATCATCTGTTTTTTTCATGTGCTTTAAATTTTTCTGTTGTTTTTGGTCTCTTAGCATTTGCTTAACTTGATAATGTTCTTTTAGAATATATAGACTGATTCAAGCCCTTATCTCTAATTTGTCAGATCTCCAGCTTTGTGGAGTATACTTTCTCTAACTAACCAGCAGGTGGCATCCACAGGCCACCTACTCCCCTCAAGCCAGTTCTCCCCTACTTCATCTTTGTAGTGAGTGGGGGTGTCAGTCTTGTGATGTCCAATTGGTGCACCAAGCTTGCATGTGTAGTTGGTATTGCCTGCCCTGCATATGGGGCATGTGTCTGAGCATTTGGGGAGGGGGTCAGCTTTATTAATTGAATCTCCCAGGTGTTCCTGGAGATTTAAAGCTATTGCAATAGTCTAATCCTTCAGTTCAGCCTTGCCACAATTTGTCTCTGCTGCTGACCCACAAGTCTTTGGTATTGGCGTATGGTCCCTGGGACTTGTGAGTGTGTCCCTCTTCCAAGCCGTGCACTCCTAGGTCCTCTGCTGAGGGATGACTGTGCTATGTCATAGGTGAGCACTGTCCCCCAAGGGAAGTTCTGGGCTGCAGGGCTGTGTAGGGGTGTTCCCAGTCTGCTGAGAGGATGGCTGAATGGGGCATGATAATTTCCCCCTTCTCACACAGCTCTGCCTTCCCAGCTCTGGGACAATTAGACTAGGGTGCGGGAAAGTCTATTGTCCATGCTTGATATTGTGATGTGTGCATGTGTTGTTGGAATCACTTCCCATCACACTGGGTTGTTTGGGGCAGTTCTGGGCTGTGGAGCTGGTGCCAGGCAAGAGTGTTCCCTGCCCACCAGGAAGATGGTTGTAAGGGGATGCCTCCCTTTTCTTGGGGAGTTGTGGTGTTTAGTGAATTTTCTCAGCCACTGATCTTATTGCCTTGTGTTTCAAAACTCGCTTAGCTCTGCTCTTGTCTGGGCCAAATTGCAAGTTTTTGAGGCTTTCTGGAATGGGCTTCTTAGAGTAATTGTTTTAGAAAAAGAGAAAAAGATAAAAAAAAAAAAAAAGAAGGTCCCTCCTTGCAGATCTAATGGGCTATTGAAATGCTGAGAGACAAGGAGATTAGGGCCATTAAGGAACAATCAATAAAGCAGAGAAACCAGCTCTTCAGACAAGAAAATTTGCCTTCTGGGTTTGCATATGAGCCTGACTCTCCCTGAGCCCTGCCCTTCACCTTTCTTTGTTCACCAGAACTCCAAAAAGTCTCCACTTTTATTTTTGGGTTTTCCTTGCTGTTTTTACTAGCCCTATCTCCTCTCCACGGGCTTACTGCTCCTAGATTCTCTGCTGTCTTGTCTCTGTCTATCTATGTTTGGAGTTTTGATCAGTAGCCTGAGTTTTTAGTCAGAGCCACAAGTGCGGTTCTTCTTCCTAGTTCCCAGCACTGATGGCCCTTCCTCCCATGGGACTGAGCCTGACAGGGAGGGGCATGGGTCCACTGGCCATGAGAACTTACAGATTTCACTGATCTCAGCTGTCCCACGTGTTCATGAGTGTCCAGTCCATGCAGTTCCTGGCTTTCTACCTACTGCCCTGGAAGAGTAACTAAAACCTACACCTCACCAATCCACCATCTTTGTTAGTACAGATTTGGAACAGTTTTCATAGTGAAGCTTCTGGACTGGGAACTGCTACTTCAACTCTCCAAACTCCCACCTCTGCTCAAGTCACTGAGCCTGCAGTTGGGTAACATGTCAGAATCCATCTCAGAAGAGTCTGATTTCAGGTAGTTTACAGGCATCCCCACCAAAATCTCAGTGTGGACCTGGTCATGAGAAGTGGGGGAGAAGCCAGTACCCATTCTGAGTTAGAGGATTGCTTCTGGTTTGCTTTGTGCACTGAAGGGTAACTGCTTGTCTCCTCTTGGTACCTGACTCCTGCCTCTGGAAACACAGAGGAGGGTAGTTTTCTGGTGGCTGGTGACAGGTGCCTGTAGGACCCACCCAAGCCTTCATGCCACCATCATTTGGTCCATCCAGCAGCCCTCCAGCCAGTCCCTCAGCACCTCCCAAATGAGGTTTTGATTAACAACCATGGACTGCTCAATACAAGCTCAATACAAATCCCCAACAAGCAGACAGAGGCACCAGCAGACTTCTCTATGCCAGGAGAGGGAGCCCAGAGGAGCAGGTGTTAGCTCTGGCTGGTGGGTGAAGCTGGGAGGGACCGTGAACTGGCCCTGAAGGGGGGCTTTCTGCTCCTTTTTCTTTCTCTCAACATGGGTGGTCAATGGAGAAAGCCACAGCCATTTTCAGTTCCCAGCTCTCTGACCCAGACAAAGGTGAAGATAGCAAAGTGAGAGAGACAAAGATCCTGTTTAAATGCAAATGAAATCTCCTTAGGGGGTGTATCTTCCTTAGGAGGAAAGAGGTAGTGCCCAGCCCTACTACTGGCCTCCCATTCAGAACCAGACCCTGGAGCCTGGGGGAGAACAGCCAAAAGAGGAACTAAGGACAAAGGGGGCCACACCTCCTTATAGCAGTCAGGAGCTACAGGCTGACAGGTGCCACCTGTTGGACAGGTTAGGAAAATCACAGTGGCTTGAGGCTTCACAAAGTGTGTCAATCTTCTAAGACACATCCTCAGGGAAACCTGATACTGAGTATTTCCCCTTTCTGAGATCTGAGCCCATTCTGGTCTGGGAATACCTGATTGGGGTACCCTAGGAAACCAGATGCCTAGATAACAGACAACTACAACCTACACTAAGAAAAATGACGTTATGGCCCAGTCAAAGGAACAAACTTACACTTCAACTGAGATACAGGAATTGAAACAACTAATGCTAAATCAATTCAAAAAGTTCACAGAAGATATGGCAAAAGAGCTGAAGTGTATAATGAAAACACCGGGAGAATATAAAGTAGAAATCAAAAGTTCAAAAAGACAACTGGCAGAATCTATGGAAATGAAAGGCACAACACAAGAGATGAAAAACACAATGGAGACATACAACAGCAGATCTCAAGAGGCAGAAGAAAACACTCAGGAACTGGAGAGCAAGACACCTGAAATCCTACACACAAAAGAACAGATAGGGAAAAGAATGAAAAAATAAGAGCAACATCTCAGGGAATTGAATGACAACATCAAATGCATGAATGTACATGTCACGGGTGTCCCAGAAGGAGACGAGAAGAGAAAGGGAGCAGTAGCAATAATAGAGGAAATAATCAATGAAAATTTCCCATCTCTTATGAAAGACATAAAATTACAGATCCAAGAAGTGCAGTGTACCCCAAACAGAATAGATCTGAATAGGTCTACACCAAGACACTTAATAATCAGATTATCAAATGTCAAAGACAGAGAGAATCCTGAAAACAGCAAGAGAAAAGCGATCCATCACATACAAAGGAAGCTTGATAAGACTATGTGTGGATTTCTCAGTAGAAACTGTGGAGGCAAGAAGTAAGTCATGTGATATATTTAGGATACTGAAAGAGAAAAACTGCCAACCAAGAATAGTATATCTAGCAAAACTGTCCTTCAACTATGAGGGAGAGTTTAAAATATTTTCTGACAGACAATGACAGAGTTTGTGAACAAGATACTTGCTCTACAGGAAATACTAAGTGGAGCACTACAGACTGACAGGAAAAGACAGAAGTGAGAGGTTTGGAGCACAATTTTGGGAGATAGTAGCACGGCAATGTAAGTACACTAAACAAAGATGACTGAGTATGGTTGAAGGAGGAAGGTTAGGAGCATGTGGGACACCAAAAAGAAAGAGGAAAGATAGTGACTGGTACTGTATAACTCAGTGAAACCTAGAGTGCTCAATAATTGTGATTATATGTACAAATATGTTTTTAAATCAGGGAGAACAAATGAATGTCAACCTTGCAAGGTGTTAAAAATAGGGTGGTATTGGGGGAAAAATACAATCAATGAAAATTAGAGACTATAGTTAACAGAAGCATTGCATTATGCTTCTTTTAATGTAAGAAAGGCAATATACCAAAGCTAAATGCATATAAGAGAGGGCAAAAGGGAGGGGTATGGGACTCCTGGCATTGATGATGTTGTTTGATTCTTTATTCTACTGTAGTTTAATGCTATCTTTCCTTTTGTTGCTTCCTAGCTGTCATATTTTTTTTTCTTTTGTCTCTCTACCTTCTTTGACTCTTCCTCCTTCTTTGTGGAAGAAATGGAGATTTCCTTATATAGATAGTGGTGAGGGTGGTGAATACATAAGTACGAGACTATACAGGGAACCATCAATTGTTTACTTAGGATGGAACGTATAGGGTGTGAACAAAACCATCTTAAACAAAATGGGGTGATGAAGAAACCTTGAGGACACTATATTTAGTGAAATACGTCAGACACATAAGGACAAATATTGCAGGGTCTCACTGATATGAACTAATTATAATATGTGAATTCATAGACATGAAATATAAGTTACCAGGATATAGAATGAGGCTAAAGATTGGGAAATGGTTGCTTACTGTGAGCAGAATATTCAACTGGATTGAACTTAAGTGTTTGAAAGTGGACAGAGGTGATGGTAGCGCTTTGTGAGAATAACTAAAAGTGCTGAATGGTGTGTGAATGTGGTGGAAAGGGGAAGCTCAGGGTCATGTATGTCACCAAAAGGAAAGTTAGAGGTTAAAATATGGGAATGTATGAAACACTGAATCCTGTGTTGGGCAATGTCCATGATTAACTGTACAAATATTAGAAGTCTCTCTCATGAACTACAACAAATGCATGATGCTATAACTAGAATTTAATAATAGAGGGGCATATAGGGAGAAAAGTATACCTATTGCAAACTAGATATTACAATTGGTAGTATTTTAACATTCTGTCATCAACAGTAACCAATGTACTATACCAATAATATGAGTCAATAATGGAGGGAGATTGGTTAGGTGTAGGGGAGTATTTAAGTTTCCTTTTTTTTTTCTTTATTTCTTTTCTGGAGTAATGAAAATGTTCTAAAAATTGAAAAATGTAATTGTGATGGATGCACAGTTGTATGATGGTACCATGGGCAATTGATTGTACACTTTGGATCTTTGGATAATTGTATGGATGTGAACAATCTTAACTTAAAAAAATGAATAGATAAACAAAAAAGGAATGGGGTTCTGATACATGCCACAACACGTGTGAACCTTGAAGACATCATGTTAAGTAAATAATCCAGAAAGAAAAGGAAAAATTTTGTTTAATCTCTATTATATGTAGCAAATAGTATATGCAAATTCACAAAGTCAGAATTTAGAATACAGGTTATCAGTGACAGGGGTAGGGGGAGGGAATGGGCAGTTAATGCTTGATTGCTACTTAGTTTCTGTTTAGGGTAATGGAAATAATTTGGTATTGGATGGCATTGATGCTGTTGAATTGTATACTTGAAGGGGATTAAAATGGGAAATTTTATGTTGTATATATGTTACTACAACAAAAATTGTTTTAAAAAAGTGTATTTTACAGAATAGAATCTACTTGGCAATTAAAAGGAATGAACCTTTAAAACACACAACACTTTGACAGATTTTAAGGGCATTCTGTTTTGTGAGAAAAGCCAATCTCAGAGGGTCGAATAATATGTTATTCCATTTTGTTTCAGTTTGCTAAAGCTGCCAGAATACAATATACCAGAAATGGGGTGGCTTTTTTCAATGCGGGTTTTATTAGTGGTATGGTTTGCTAATGCTGCTATTATGCAAAATACCAGAAATGGATTGGCTTTTATAAAGGGGGTTTATTTGGTTACAAAGTTACAGTCCTTAGGCCATAAAAGTGTCCAAACTAAGGCATCAACAAGAATATACCTTCACTGAAGAAGAGCTAATGGTGCCTGGATCACCGCTGTTAACTGGAAAAGCATGTGGCTGGTGTTTGCTTATCCTGGGTTGTGCTTCAAAATCACTTTCTCCAACGAGTCTCTCTCAGCTTCTGTGCATTCTTGGTTCTTTGTCCCAGGATGTTTCTCACTAACTTCCTGGGGGTCCTGTCTTAGCATATCCCAGGGCAAACTCTGGGCTTCATCTCTTAGCCTATATGTCCAAATGTCCTTCTGTCTGCATCTCCAAGCATCTCCAAGGTGTCAGCATCAGCAAGCATCTGGGCCTATGTGGCTCTTTTTAAAGGACTCCAGTAAAACTAATCAAGATGCACACTGAATGGGTGGGGCTACACCCCCCATGAAAATAATTCAATCAGAGTTATCACCTATAGTTGGGTGAGTCACATCTCCATGGAAACACTCAGTCAAAAGCTTCCAACCTCATCAAGACTAATACATCTGCTCCCACAAGATTGCATTAAAGAACATAGCTTTATCTGAGGGACATAATGTATCCAACTGGCAAAATTAGGCTACAATTTTAGGGTTCTAAGGCCATGAAAATGTCCAAATTGAAGCATCAAGAGGAGGAAACCTTCTCTGAGGAAAGAAGACTGCTGGCATCTGGGATTCCTGTCACGAGGGAAGGCATATGGCAATGTCTGCTGGTTCTGCTTTCAGTGGTTGTCTCCAAATGTCTCTGGGTGTTTCTCTCTCTCTTATTCTCATAAAGTACCCCAGTAAAGGGATTAAGACCCACCTTGAATTGAGTGGGTCACATCTCCATGGAAACAACCCAATCAAAAGTCCCACCCACAATAGGTCTGCATCTGCAAGAATGGATCAAAAGAACATAGTCTTCTTTGGGGTACATAACAGCTCCAAACCAACACACTCTACCCTCTGGACCCCCAAAAGACATATTCTGTCCATATGCAAAATAAATTCATTCCATCATAATATCACAAAATCCTTAAATCATTTCAGTAGCAATATTAAGTACAAAGTCATCAAAATCAGTTACAGATGTGGTTTGTTTTAAGGCAAAATTCCCCTATGGCTGTGGACTGTGAAACTTAGAACAAGTTATCTGTTTCCAGTATACAAAGAAGGGACAGTCATAACATAAAGATTCCCATTGTCACAGGGAGAAATTGGAAGGGAAACAGGGGTCAAATTTCCCAAACAGATCCAAAAACCTGCAGGCCAAACTTCATTAGATTTCAAAGTCTGAGAGTCATCTACAGAAAGACCTGTTATCCTCAGGACTTGAGAGAGAGCAGCAGTCCCACCCTCTCTGAGGGCTTATGCAGGGTCCTGGTCTCTCGAAACACTGGGGTGAGGCTCCAACATCTCTAAGCATTGGAGAGACCACAATGTTCTCAGCTCCACCCTCCTCAAGCATCTGGGTGGCCCTTGGACTCTCTGCCATCTCCAGGGCACACGCTCAACCCTTCATAAGAGTGGGGTGGTGGCCAGACTCTCCCCCATCCCTGGGGAATATACTCCACCCTTTCTGAGGCCTGGGGCAGCAACACTCTTCCTGAATAACCCAGTGGCCAAGCTCCCCTCAATTCCCCAGGCATCTGAGAGACTTGAGGTGGCAGCACTCTTCCTGGACAATGGGGAGAAAGGCCCACCCTCTGCAAACTCTTTGGCAAACTCACCCTTTCCATGTGGATTGGTGGGTCTGCTCTCCTGTTCTGAAGTTTCTTTGCTCCAGACCTCAGTTTCCATGGTTCTGCCTTTGAAGTTATTTTGCCTTCAATCTGTCTCATCTAGTCCACACTGGCAGTGGTTCCATTCATATAGATCTCACAAAAAACTTGTCAGTTTCATATGCAGCACACGGGAGTCCCAAGCATCACACAATAAGACTTTCTGCAAATCCTTTCTGGGTAACTCCTTTTCCAATCCTGCCTTGTCCTGAAATGGCTGGCTGTTTCCAAGTTTGGTTAAATCTTCACATGGGACACTATTCTCTGGGGACTCATTTTCTGAAACCTCAGAATTTTCCAAACTATAAGTTTCTGGTTTCTTTGTACCCAAGAGTTCAGTTCTCAGCTTATCCATTTCCTCTCACATTTTACTATAAGCTGCAAGGGGAAGCCAGGCTGCACATTCCACATTTAGTTTGGAAATTTCCTCAGCTGGACAGATATCCCACCTTGTTGCTTTCAAATTCTACTTTCCATCCAACACAAGGATTCAATTTTGCCAAATTCTCTGCCACTTTAAAGCAAGGATCACTTTTCCTCCAATTTGCAATAAGACATTCATAATTTCTTTCTAAGTCCTCATTGGAAGTTCCTTTAATATCTGTATTTCTACCAACAGTCTCTTCAAATCAATCTAGGCCTTTCCTATCAAGCATCTCACAATTCTTCCAGAATCTTTCCCTTGTCCATTTATAAAATTGTTCCAGCAGTTTTGGCTTTGCAGTCACAGCACCCCACTTCTCTGTTCCCAAAATCTGTCCCAGTTTGCTAAAGCTGCCAGAATGCAATATACCAGAAATGGGTTGGCTTTTTCAATGGGGTTTTATTAGATTACAAACTTACAGTGCTAAGACCGTGATAATATCCCAACGAACGCATCAACAGGACAATACCTTCTCTGAAGAAAGGCTGATGGCATCTGGGTTTCCTCTGTCTCATAGGAGTCACATGGCAATGTGTGCTGGTCCTTTTTTCCTGGTTCTGGTTTCAATGGCTATCTCCAAATATCTCTGGGCATTTCTCTCTAGGCTTTCCTGCTTTGCCTGTCTTTTATCCTTATAAAGGACTCCAGTAAAGGATTAAAACCCACCATGAGTGGGCTGGGTCACATCTCAATTGAAACAACCTAATCAAAAGGTCCCACCCACAGAAACAGAGTAGAAGAACAGGGCCTTTTTGTGGGGTACATAACAGCTCTAAACCAGCACACATTTATATGATATTTTCAAAAGGACAAATTATAGATATGGCAAGTCACCTAGTGGTTGTCAGGGATTAGGGTTGTTGAGGTGGAAGGGGGTGGGTATGGCTATAAAGAGGTAGCCTCAGGGAGATCTCTGTTGTGATGGAAGATCATGTATCTCAAAAGTGGTGATGGTTGCAGGAATCTGTATGTGGTAAAATGACATAGAACTGTATATGCATTGTACCAACTTCAATTTCCTGGTTTTGATGTTGTGTTTTAATTATGTAAGATGTAACTTTTGGGGGAACTATGTACCACTTCTAAACCTTTCTGTATATCTACAAATATTTCAAAATAAAGTTTTAAAAAAGTAAAAAATAAAGAGTAGGAAAAGAGGTAGGATTAGAGACAGGCTTGGGCTTGAATCCCATTTCAGGAATTTCCTGAGTGAGTTCAGGTGAATTATTTAATCTCTCTTGCTGCTTTCAGTTTCCTCATTGAAAGATGGGAGAGTATATCATACTTTCCAGCCTACCAATGGGATAAAAATAATATGTATAAAATGGGTACCTGACACATCAAGCTTTAATAAATGGCAGTTATCATTATTGTTAAAAATAGAATAATTGGATTTAAAAATCACCTTTCTTCTTTTTTGTTCTAATTTTCTTTCAATTCTTGCCACGCACAGTTTAGTAAATAACTCTGATTTTGCAAGGATTCTCTGTTATTAACCAAGAGTCTATGGAACTGTTGCTTTTTCCAGATTTTGTAAGTAGCTGTTTTGATGGCATAGCAGATGAACTTGCCCCTCTTGAATCACAGTTTACCTCATCTCACTCTTGTAAGGGTTCTCTATAAGGCTCAACCAATGGCTGTCTGTGCAGAGTGTCTTCCTGGACTTTTGCCCAGGAATCTATACCCCATGGAGTCTGGATTTGTACCTCCAGCAACACTGAGCATTTGTTAGCCTTAATTGTTAAAGTTTAGATAAGGAGGTTTATTTATTCCATAGTGAGGTTAGGGTTTGCTTGGTTTCTTGTTTTGTTTCATTTTTTGTTTTGTTTTGTTTTGTTTATGTTTTGAGGTTTCTCCCTGAATATTTTATTAGAAAAAAATTCTACACAGAGAAAAATTTAAATAATTGTACAGTGAACACCCATATACACATCCATTATATTTTCCAAGTGATATTTTTGCTTCTTTTACTTTATCACATATCTGTCCATTCTGCTACTTATCCATGATTGATTGTTTTTTTGAAGAATTTTTTTTGTGGTAACATATATATAACAAAAAAAAATCACCAATTTAACCTTTAAAATTTTTTTGTTAGTTTTAGTGCTGGGTTTTTTTCCCCTGTGTATTTTTTTTTTTTAATTTTTAAATTGTGGTAGCATAGATGTAATGTAAAATTTGCCATTTTAACCATTTTTATGTGTATTAGTCAATGGCATTAATTACATTTACAACATTGTGCTACCAGCACCACCATCCATTATCAAAACATTCCAACACCCCCAACAGAAACTGTTCCCATTAAGTAATAGCTCTCTTCCTCCCTCCCCCTGGCCCTCAGTAACCTCTAATCTACTTAGCCTCTATGACTTCCCTTATTCTAGATAGCTCATATAATTGGAACCATATAATATTTGTCCTTTTGTGTCTGGCTTGCTTCACTTAGCATAATATTTTTTTGGTTCATCCATGAGTGGCATGTATCAGAACTTCATTCCTTTTCATAGCTGAATAATATTTCACTGCATTTTGCTTATCCATTCATCTGTTTTGGGATAATTGGGTTGTTTCCACCTTTTGGCTATTGTGAATGATGCTGCTATGAACACTGGTGTTCAAGTATCTGTTCAAGTCCCTGCTTTCAATTCTTTTGCGTATATACCTAAGAGAGCAATTGTTAGGTCATATGGTAATTTTAAGTTTAACTGCTTGAGGAAATAAACTGTTTTCCCACCAAGAAAGCAGGAAGGTTATGTTATTTCTTGTTGTTCTGTTTTAATATATCCATCCTACTGGGTGTGAAGTGGTATCTCACTGCGGTTTAGATTTGCACTTCCTTAAGGACAAATTATATTAATTGTTGAATTTTAAAACTCACACTTGTGTGCTGTAAAGGTTGAACAATGGGATGGGGTGGTGGGAGCCCTGATTTATAGCATCTGTCAATTTATGTGGCATAAATACCCCCATCTTGGCAAATATCAAGCTACCGATGTGAAGTCACTAAACTCAGAGTTGGCAAGGGTTGCAAGGTAGTTGGTTCTTTGGAAATTGTGTGAACTGGCTCTGTGGCACCACTGTAAAATGTTCTGTATGCTTTGCCATCGTCACTTTCGCTGAAGCTAGCTTCTCAGATGAGGACTATGAATGTGTTCCTTCCCCCTCTCTTCATGGTTTCCATCACCTTTGAGACAATCATCCAGGACCCCTGAGACATCCACGTGTTCCTGGCATCTCAGCTGGGATGCAGGCTCAGAAGTCTCCCCTAGGGAACAGTAAACCCAGTCTCAAAGAGAGTTGAGGGAGCTACCAAGATGATGCTGTATTTTATAAAGATCAGTAGTCTTAGCAATGAGAAAACATTCTTTCCTCTTTTACTTCTTACATAGTTGTCCCCCTCCACCCCTCCCCAATTTTGTTTTTGAATGACTTAGAAGGAGAATCATGTGCTCACATATGATTCCTAGAAGAAATCTATGCTACAGAAGAATTAGGTTAAATTATATCTGTCCTTCCTGTCACTGTAACTCAGGGTTTTATGAAAATCCATGGGAAAGTGAGATTCTGCCTGAATGCCTCTGCATATAAACTATTCACAGGTCTTGGGGAAAACACATTGTTTGGGTGATAGGGTCACAGGCTAGAATAAATTCTTTTGCCTCCTCTAGAACTTCTACTTCTAGTGAAAATTTCTGATGATGCAGGGTGATTCAGGACTACATTTTCTTTATTAATAACAGAAATTACAAACTTTGGTGATATGCTCTCAGCGATGCAGTGTGATTCCTGGGTGAGCCTGTTTTTGGAATCCAGGCATCTTCAAGCTCCTCAGTGACCACATGCCTACATCTGTTGCAGTGTCATCTCTGCCTCCTCTGGCATTTTCATTGGCATTGACCTCAAGGAAATTGCCCCAACAGAAGCAGAGTTCCATGATGCAGACACTCTGCCATACACAAGATGTTCCACATTTGTGCCAGTTTGAATAAGGATAAAAGACTTTCAGCAGAATAATAAGCAGCTGAAATGTGAAAATTACAGGGTGACCTCAAGAAGTGCTTCTCAAATGCACAATTTCATAAAGTGCAGAGCAGTTCTAAGGTTCTAGGATAGAACACTGTCCCTCAATAATTATAATTGGGGTCATTAAAAAAACACAATCAAGTCAAGCATGAGTTTGAAGCTGACCATCTATCAGGAACAGGCAGTACAATGGAAAAGTAATAGACATTGTTTTGTGAGCACAAAGCAGAAAGTGCAAATTATTGGTTGGGCATGAGTTGTTTTCAGACATACCCAGCTATACAGACAGTAATCACAGGTGATGGAAATGAATCAACCTTAAATATATATTTTTTGCCTTTTCTTTTCTGAGTTTATCCATTAGTTACTGCTGCATAATAAATGACTCCAAAACTTAATGGCTTAAAATGACAACCACTTATTATTTCCCACAAGTCTATGGGTCAGCTGGGTGGTTCTGCTGATCTCAGAGGGGCTTGCTGACATGTCTGTGGTCAGTTGGTGGGTTGACCTTGAACTGGAGAATTCAGGAGGCATTGGCTGGCCAAGCTCAGCTCTGTTCCACACCCACCCAGACTTGTGTTGTGGTGGGGCAACCTTCCAGGAGGAAGCATGGAAGCCTGTAGGCCTTTCCAGGCAAGGCTCATTTTGTATTCTCTTCTGTGTATTGCCAAAGTGGTTATTTCTTTTACCAATAAAGACAATGTATACCAGACATAGAGACTGCATCATTAGAAATATTTACCATAAGTAGAAGTACTAGAGGAGGCAAAGGATGTATTTTATGTGCCAGAATTTCCATTGTTTTTTATTGGTCAGACAGACTCAAGTGGTGGGAAATAGGATCCATCTCTTAATGGCAGGAGCTGTAAAGAGAAGACGGAAGATCAAAGCCATATTTTCATATTCAATCTGCCACAGCCCGTCCTCTTCCAAAATTAATCACATACCTCCTGTGATGGTTTGGAGGCTTTATAGATTCCAGAAGATCATGTTCTTAAAACTAATCCATTCCTATTGTGGGTTTTATCGTCTGATTAGGTTATTTCAGTTGGGGCATGCCCCAGGTGGGTCTTAATCCTCTTACTGGAGTCCTTTATAAGAGGATGAAATTCAGAGAAAGAAACAGAAAGAAAAACACAGATGCTGAGAAAGAAAGCCACAGAAACAGCAAGGAAACCATTGAAGCCAGAAGCTGGAAGCAACAAAACCCATAGAGAAGGGAGAGACCAGCAGACATCGCCATTTACCTTGCCATCTGACAGTGGAGCCCAGGATTGCAGGCAGAGGGCCTTCAGGGTGAAAGCATTGCCTATCAATGCCTTCATTTGGACATTTTCATGGCCTCAGAACTGTAAGCTTGTAAGTTAATAAATCTCCACTGTAAAAGCCAGCCCATTTTATGGTATATGCATTTCAGCAGCTTTAGCAAACCAAAACTCCTCCTATAAAATATATATATATATATATACACTGCTCCCTCTCCACCTAGTCCAGTTTGCTAATGATGCCAGAATGCAAAACACCAGAAATGGATCGGCTTTTATAAATGGGGGTTTATTTGGTTACACAGTTACAGTCTTAAGGCCATAAAGTGTCCAAGGTAAGGCATCAACAATAGGGTACCTTCACTGGAGAAAGGCCATTGGCATCCAGAAAACCTGGTGGCTGAGAAGGCAAGTGGCTGGCATCTGCTTGCTTCCAGGTTGTGTTTCAAATGGCATTCTCCAAAACGTGCCTGTGTCAGCTTCTTGGGGTAAACTCTGGGCTAGCACCTCCAAAGCATCAGCAAAACTCTGCTTTCAATGGTCATCTTCAAAATGTCTCTGTAAGTTGCAGCAGCAAGCTTCTCTCCAAAATGTCACTCACAGCTGCTCTCTCTTGGCTGAAGCTCTGAGCTCCTTCTGTCTGAGCACTTATGTAGTGCTCTAATAAACTAATCAAGGCTCACACTGAATGGGTGGGGCCACATCTCCATGGAAATTATCTAATCAGAGTTACCACCTACAGTTGGGTGGGTCACATCTCCATGGAAACAACCTAATCCAAAGTTTCCAACTTAATCATATGTCTGCCCCCACAAGACTGCATCAAAGATAATGGCATTTGGGGAGACAGAATACATTCAAATTGGCACACCACCCAAGATTCCCCCAAAGTCTCATCCAATCACAGCATCAGCCTCAAAGTTCAGGATCTTGTGATGTGCATCAGATCCAGATGCAGCTTCTCAGATAGGGCCCCTTTAGATCCAGAGCCTCACGAGCTAAGGAAAGAAGGGGTCTGCCCCTCCCACCGCCCATCCAGCACCCAATACACCACAAGGGCAGGGTAACCACAATTTTCATTCAGAAATGGGAAGAGTAGGGTGCAGGTTGCAGCCACTGGTTGTGGTGTTCTGAACTCCAGCTGGGCAAATATTGTTGGGTCACCCTATTCCAGGGGTGTAGAATATTCTTGGATCAGGCACTGTTTTCTATGATTCTTGACTCCACCTGGGGCATCCTTCTTTTCTTAATTCCACTGTTTGTCTAGGTCTGAAGAAATGGGTCATCTTGGCAGCTTAGGAGATTTTGGTCTGTTTCCTGCCATAAAAGTTTCTAGGACCAGAACTCTTTTTATAATTTGAATAGTCTCTGTCCTAGTAAGTCCAGGGTGGTGATGCTTTTGTGAGTAAAAAACTTTGTGGATTTTGTATGTATCTAACTTCATTTGAAAGGAGCCACGCCCTCGAGGCTGCCCCTAGTTACTTTGGAACTGTGGGATAGGATCTTCAAGAGGCCCAGGAGCCCATTTCTCTAGTTTAGAGGGTTGAATATGCACCAGATTAATTCTCTCAGGGGTCTTAAGAAACTCAGCCTTGATCTGATCTTTATCTTTGGCCTAGATGTGCTTTGATACTTTTACCAACTGAGAAGATGAAACAGCTGTATCATCCAACCCAGCAAATTCTTGCCCCTCTATATTCCCTCTAATTCTGCTTGAAAACTGGCCAGTCCTTTCGTTAGATCACTTTTTCTTGCAGAATCTTATTATATGGAGGTAGGATCAACCAGTTGACACTTTCAACAGTCTAACCGCAAATCATCTTTCTCAAGTCTGAAAGTATATTAGGCATATTTTTCTCTTACAAATTACTAAGGACAAGAGTTTTATCAAATGTTTTGGCACTAAATAACCTGGAACACCATTTTTCCAGCCTTTGATAGATTCCTTGCCATTTTTCCAGTCTCTGCCTGCCTTCTTATTGCAAAGCCAATACCACACATTTATTGTGGCAGTATCCCACTTCCATGCAAATTTCTTATCAGTTATCTATTACTGCATAATAAATCACTCCAAAATTCAGTGTCTTAAGACAACAACCATTTATTAGTTCTCATGCATCCATGGGATAGCTGGGTGATTCTGCAGATCTAGGGTGGGCTCAGCTGATCTCTGCTGGGTTCATGCATGTATATAATTCATTGTCTGTGTCTTGGCTGATCCTATGAAGGCCTTGTCTGGCTCTGCTCCATGTGTTGTCTTATTTTTCCCGGCAGGCTTATTTTTGTAGAGTGGCAGAGTTCTCAGATTGAGAACTTGCACAAGGTCTTTTGAAGCTAGATTTTGAGACTAGCCTTGGAACCGGCATATCATCACTTCCATAACAGTCTAATGGCTAAAGCAAGTAGAAAAGCCAGCCCAAATTCAAGAGATTTTAATGGGATGAGGTGCAAAGGCAGATTCATGAATACAGGAAGAATTTACACAATCTAACACAACATGTGCAGATCTTTTAAAAATTTTGCTTGAAAATCAGTGCATTTTATAAATACTTGTTTTTTTCTTTAATCCTGGAACATTTAATACCAATTTCTCCTCAAATATTGTCCTTTCTCCATTCTCTCCATTTTTTCCTTCTGGAACTCCTCTATTAGATGAATGTTGAACCATTTCATTGTATCACTTACATTTCTTAATTTCTTTTTAAAATTTTCTTTCTTTTTATTTCTTTGAACTGAATTCTTTCAGTTCATTAAATCTCTTTTCAGCTGTATCTACTATTTTCTATCCTCTGAAGAACTGAATGACAGGTTGGGTCCTCCATGTACTATCCCTTCAAAATAATCCTTTATATTTCTACTATAAATAACATGAGCTTCCTTGAACTTTCCTTTGGAGTCCTACTGTCAAACTCCCTTAATTGCTTCTTTCTGTAATCCTATACCTACATGCCATTTCTTCTTCACATTATAGTATTCAGAGATAAAAATAAGACAGAAAATTTAAATAAAAATTGAGGTCAAGTAGTATGTAGTATTCCTCTACAGCTAATGCATAACACTCTTTCAGTGGTAGATTGACTTACATTGTAATTAAGGCTTGTCTAAATTTGACAATCCCTACTCTCTCATGGATAACAGTAACTCCTCCAGTTTTTCCCTGGATTGTATGTGGCTTTTAGATTTATTATTGTTTTAGCCTAACAAATGTACTTGATAAGCAGAAACAAGGATTATATATGTCTCTGGTTATATCAAGGAATTAAAATAGTTTAAATAAAACAAGTACAATTATGTAACTACATTTTATAATTCATAGGATAGGATACGAAATTCCAAAGGGCCTCCTTTAACACAATGGTAAACATGCTACCATTCTCTCTTCCTCAAAATAAATCTTGGATCTGAGATTCTAGAGGATGCCACTTGGTTCCAATTCCCCACATTCTGGGAGTAAACCAGGGAAAAAAGCAAAATATTTTAGAAATATAGTGAGTTTCTACATTACAATAGGATTTAGGAATCACCAGGGTCATTGGCAAATACTTGTCTGACTCAAATGATTAACGCTGAGAACCATTTGTATTATGTAATACCTCAACCCACTACTGTACATCTGGGCCAGCTTCTTTCTATTTTGAGGAACAGATGTTCTCTGTTTTTCATTGTTTCTAGCATTTAACTGTTTTTTTTTTTTTTTAATGTCCTCATTTTATTCCTCCGGGATTGTTTTCTTCTTTTTTGAAAGGTTCTTAGTCAAAGCTTCTTAAAAATCCAAACAAATATGTCTGCTGAGTTTCATTTGCCTTGTAGTTAAAAAAAGAAAAAAAAAAAATTCCTTTCAAGAACCCTTTCCACAGGTTATAGTGAATGATCTAAAAGGCTTGTACCTGACCAGGAGCTTACTGGTTACTCAACCAGGTCAGTTATCCAATTATTCATACTCATAGGGTGTGCTGCAGGAAGCCTTTATCTTTTATCCTAAAGTTTGAAGCCAGAGGACACCTAAATCACCTTCTGCATCAGAAATAGCTTCAATTGCGACAGACTGCATTGTATTTCCTTGTGTTTTGGCCCCATTTTGCCCTTTTTACAGAACCGGTAGCTGGCTCAACATTAGTCATAAACCTCTGATGGACTTTGAAATTGCTCTGCAATTTCCTCCTTTAGATACTTCCATATCATTTTAAGGACAGATTCTTCCTGTGAAAAAAAGAAAGCCACAAAATGTTCCCAATACCTTCTGCAAAAAAAGGACCCACACCAAAAATTTCAGGTGGCTTCGGGGGTCTCATTTTCCTCATTGAGCAGTTTCTCTTTCCACACCCCCTTGCCTTTGTGAAACTAGCACGCGGGTGTCTCTGCTCTGGCTTGACTTTGGATCAGCCTTGTAGGATGCACCGCAGGAGTGTGATCGTCACCGCCTTGTGCTTGGAGACGCAGGGGTGCCTCCTTTTCTCCTCTGTTCACCGGGAGGGATGACCCCGTCTGCGGGTCTTGGCCATGACCTTGATGGGGAAGCCAGAGGGGCCTAGTGGGCACCAGGAACGTCTTCTCATTTTCCTCTCCGCGGTGCTTCTGTCCAAGTCCGCTGCCTCTGGCGTCGGAAACCAGCAGCTCCAGAATCGTCTGTCAAGAGTCGCCGTCGGCTCGCCAGGTGGAAGGTGGGAGGCGCTCTGTTCTGACGTTGATTTAATAGTATATTATAGATAGATGTAGATCTTACGAAATGGAACTTCAACAAGTGGGTGCGCGTTTGGGGCCTTGAGGGATTCGCTGCCCTCGGAGCACAAGCCCTGGGCAGGTCCCAGGTGCTCCTGACCTGTAGCACCTCGCGCCCTGGGATCCAGAACCAAGTCCCGGGGTGTGAGTCTGTGCGGCGCCACCTCGGAAAGGAGCCCAAGGGGAAGCATCGCGCAGCCCCGGCACGCGAGCGCACCCCGGCCTCGCCCCGCACCCCCTAACTCTCGGTGCCCGCCCCCGGGCGCACCGGGCGGCTGCAGGCCGGCGGGCGGGGCTCCCGGGCCTCGGTGGGCGGGGCTCTCAGGCCCGCTGCCCGCCCCGGCCGCGCCTCCTCTCCGTCCCGCCCCTCGCCTCCCGCCTCCTTCCTCCGCCGCGCCGCCGCTATGGCGGAGGACAGTGAGTCTGCCGCCAGCCAGCAAAGCCTGGAGCTGGACGATCAGGACACGTGCGGGATCGACGGGGACAATGAGGAGGAGACGGAGCACCCCAGAGGGTAAGGGGCACGGGCCGGGCCGGGCGGTAGGCGCAGGGTCAGACTGCGGCCGGGCGGGGGGCGCGGGGGTTACCGGATTTTGAGACCACGGTGGGGTCCCGGCCGCGCGGAGGGCAGGGGGCTCCAGCGGGGGTCGGGGTTGCGAGGGCTCGTTCCCCCGGGAGCTCCCCGCCTCCCCTTCGCCGCCACCCGGGAGTGATTGCCCGTGGGGCCGAGGAGCCCCCAGACCCTTCCCATTCAGGGGTTCGTCGCGCCCCCGCTGTCCTCCTCTCAGTTCGGCAGAACCTACCCCCTCCCCCGGCCGCCACTGCCCAGGAGAGAAGCTGGGGAGGCTGGTGGTGGGGTAGGGGAGCGGCCCGGGGAGGCCCTACTCGTCTCCGGGCCCGAGGGAGGGTCGGGGAGGCGCGGAGGTGCAGCTGGGCAGGGGGATTCGGGCCAGCGGGGAGCGCGGGGCGCAGCCGGGCCGGGGAATCCAGGCGGGTACGCGGAGATGCAGCAGAGCACGGGCATCTGGGCGGGTGGAGGGTGTGGAGGTGCAGCCTGGCCGGGGGATCTGGGCGGGTGGAGGGTGTGGAGGTGCAGCCTGGCAGGGGGATCCGGGCGGGTGGAGGGTGTGGAGGTGCAGCCTGGCCGGCGGGGGGCGCGGGTGCAGCCCGGTCCGGGCCTGGCATTCCTAGCAGAAGCGCCCTCTGGGGCTGCGGTAGGGCCGGGGCGGGGGTCCAGGGAGCTCAGGTGCGCCCAGTACTGGTGCACTGAGCCGCGCGACCCCGAGGTCAACTCTTGTGAGCGCGGTGCCCCCAGACAGTCCGCCGGGGCCGGGGCCGGGCCCACGCTACCCCACGCTACCCCACCCCACTCTCAGGGCCCGAAGACACCCGCCCTAGCCGGCCGCCCCCCACTCCCAGCCGTCCCGACGGTCTGCTACTGCTGCGGACAGACGCTTTTGGAAAGGGCCGACTTTAGGGGGTCGTCCTAAATGGAAACACGCGTTCCTGAAGGCCGTGTCTGGGGGCGCTGGGGCGCGCTGACCAGTGACCGATGCCAAAGTGGGTCAGCTTCAGTCACCAATGGCCTATGGACCCGTGGAGAAGAATCTTCACGTGAGGGGCGGTTCAGAGTGGAAAGCATTTGCATCCTGCGTGTCTGCTGTAGGATTTATTTAAGAAAGGAACTTTCACAGAGCTTGCATGTGTTATAAAATATTAAATGAGAGATCAGGAAAAAGAAGGGCTGACTGAATGGATCCCCCATTTCTGGGTTGTCTTTTTATTTTTGCAGTGAACACTTCAGTGGCAGCTGTAAGTACTGAATGTTCAAGTCTAGGACAATAATTTTTTTTTTTTTTAAGAGAGAAAGGAAAATTCTGCAGAAATCTGAGCCTTACTTCTGTTATGTAGTGATAAAAATTTGCCCATGATAGCTAAATATAAGACATTTTTGAAACATAACAGGATGGCTATAAATGGGCCCAGACCTACAGGTGATAGACTCCCCCAAAATCTGCAGCACCTGTCCATTAGCTGCCAGGCAAGATCCGGGACTCCTTTCCACTGTAATTTCTGTTGTCTGCTTTTGGCTTGATTGATATTGTAGGGTGGGGGTCTGGTCAGGACTTATTTGCTTTGATGGTTAGGAATCTTCAGGGTACAAAGAAGGACTCATCTGTGTGCCTATTGCTGACAGCTGTCTTTGGAGCCTTGTTGTAGACTGTGACATCACCCTGCCCTCTGTTTTGTACAGCAGGACATTAATTATATGTTTGATCTAGTTAATCAAAATTTAGGGATGCCCAATGGACAGAAATATTTTAACCAAGAGCAGATAATGTGATAGCTTCTAGTGGGGAAATTTTAGTATCATGGATTTATTGTAGTTTGTTGAAATGTAGGATTAGTGAAAATCCAAATTGCTGCTCTTGCTGGACTGCTTTTTGGATTTGAACGTAGAAGACATGTGCCAAATTTGGGGGAATAATTGTGTTTTATATGGCTGTTGTGCTGATGATTTTGCTCCATAAATTTTCTTTAAATAAATCAAGTTAATAAAAATGTTAAAATTTGAAAGACTTCTCTTTTCTACCCTTGGCCTCGTCATTCTCCATCAGTTTAAATAAATAACAAATAATGAGCCTTTGGAGGAATAAGTAGGTAAAAGGTTCACCTTGAAAAGTGAATTATGTCTTTGAGGCCATTGGGTAGCAGTCAGTGCACAAAGTGGTAATTTACTAAATGGTACCCTTGTGGCCTGAGAGAGTTATCTTCCACAAGTTGAGTGCAATGTATTTCCTAGTTAATATGCTTTAAACATATTAAATTGAAACTAGACCCTATAGTAAAAGGAAAATAACCAACTTAGATTCTTACTTTGCACCAAAACTTAAATATGCCTGTGTGTGCTACTATTTCCATGAAGTTTTCTTTACACACTAAAAAGGTTAATTAATTTTGTGGCTAATATCCAGATTCCAAGAATGAAAAGTGTCTCATGTTTAATTAAAAACGGCAGCTTAAATATTATAAAATACTTGAATCACACTATGTTTGTATTGTATTTTTCATGGAAAATGTCTTCTTTGTTTAACTTTGGTCCATTCAAGTATGGAAGTGGCTTACAATTATAAAAATGTCATGAATTCCAAAAAAGCATGGGGAGAGGAGGGATTTCCAGTTTTAATAAATGAAGCTATATGCAAAGAAGTGTAGTTTTATTATTTTCAAACAATATGCAGCGAGTAGAACTAGGCTAACAGCAAATTATCTGGAAAGATCCTAATTTGCGATTAGGGTATCAGTTTTGTTCCAAGTAGATCACTGGAGGGAGCTTGAAAACTTTTAAGCAATTTAAAAGGTCAAGGTGATCTTGTTTATAATTATTTGTTTAGCAGAGACTTTCTATAAAGATAAAATTTCATCTCAGCCCTGCTTCTTACAGGAATTATCATGAACAACCCAAATTACTGCTGATTTGGCTCTGCTCTGGTCAACAATGCTTCCAAAGAGGATAGGATAAACTCCCTAGTATACTTCGTGGTTGGGTTTGAGGGTAGGTAGATTCTCAAGGTTGCAACCCTGTGTTCCTTTCTGCTGCAGGGATTTGGGGAAACCCTTGAAAACCGCACACTGCAAAAGAATTGACTAAACTCGCTGTCTTCTTACCCTTGCCTCATTGACATACATCTTCTCTATTTGCAAAATACATTTCCTTGTGGTCACACACTTGGGCTCAAATACTTGACATTTGTTGGGGATTGAATCATGTCCCCCGCAAAATAAAATCAGTGTTTACGTTGGTAATATAGCCAAATCTCTTTCTTTGCTTTACCAGCATTGACATTCACAATGCATATTTCTGGGACAAACTGATTTTTTTTATTCATTCAGTTTCCATTGAGAGCTTTTCCTCAACATTCACTATCATGGAATAGGAGGCAGCTACTAAGAATATTTATATAGGAAATAACAAACAATTATGAACATGCCCTCATTGACAGATAAATGAGCAAATTATTCCCTGGAGTAGATAATAGTTTCAGTATTTCAGGGTTATCCCCAGGTATTTTTAAGAAAATTTTTTTTCTTATAAAATTAAAGATCTGGTATTTGGCAAAGACTTAAGCCTTTGTAAAAATTTTCATTTTCCCATTGATTCCATACAGTTGACTGAGGGAAATTCGTCACAGCCAATCTCACCGACACACAGACCAAGTCAGAAGTAATGACATACCACAGAGAAGATAACTTCAATTTTTTTTTTTCTTAAATTGGGGGAGAGAAAAGAGGTCATGTGTATGTTCTTTGTTAAAAGAATTACAAAGTCTTAAGTCTTTCTTCCTGAAGGCGATAGCCTGTCAGAGGCCCCATGACACCTTTTACCCCATCTCCCAGTCATCGTCTGTGGTATATTCTTGTTTTTGGCCTAAAAAGCTGTGGCCAATAAACCTAAGTGACTTTCCAGGGTTGAGTGGGTGGCGAGAGGGGGACGTAGTTCTCTGTGTTGTTTAATGTGTGTGTGTAACATCTTCTGCAAACTGGTTCAAATAGAAGAAGGGTTTTCTTAAAACATACAATAAGGTGTGTTCAATATGTTTAAAATAAAGTATGGTGGAATGTTACTATAATTAGAATGGGGGCTGGAAGGTCAGGAATCCAAAGCCTGTTTCTCTCTGTAGCTTTTGTCTCTTTCTTCCTCCCTCAGTCAACTACTGGCCGCCTAAAAAATCCATTTCGTAGTTCAGATTCTCCAGAAAGGATCTGACTGGGACATGCTTATTCAGGCTCTGTCAGGGTGGAGGGTTGGGGAGAAGGATGATCATGTGGTATAACATGGTCATTTAGGACATACTTTTAGTGAGATATGTGGCCAAAGGTAGTTTCCAGAGAAGTTTCCAGCAAGGCTGGGACCTCAGAACTCGTCCGCAGACCATAGATGTACATCACAAGTACAGAGTACCCATATTGCTTATAGTGGTAGCATAACAAAGATTTCTTGAATGGATTCCTGTGGTTCTTCATCGCTATTGGAAAATCCAGTTTCCAGTTTTTTTTCTTTTTCCTTATGTGCTTTAGGAATATGTGAAGGATTTTCTTTTTCTAAATGAAATGACTTGGAGTGCAGAATTTTTAGTAGTGTTGTATGCTGTATTAGGACCCAGTATGGTAAAATCGTAGCTAATTTTTAAAATTCTGGGTATGTGCTTTGCAATTTGTATATTTGGTTTTTTTTCTCATAGATGCATTACAGTAACCTTATCAAAGATTAAATTACTTGTCCAGATCACACCTCAGATTCAGACTTAGATCTTAGGTCTCTCTGTTCTGTAATTAATTTTTTCTTTGAGAATTAAGTTTTTATCCTGTATTTCCTGTAAGAATTCTGTTTTTTTCATCAACTGTCACTAGTTTATTAGTGAGACATGATGAGGAAAATTTGTTACAAGGCAAAGATGTTAATTGTGGAAGGAAAGATTGAATTAGTATCATCCATTCCTAAGTCCTAATGTGATGACATTGCTTGGATATTGGTTTAACGAGCCAACTTTAACAAGTTATATTGGGGAATATCAGAGAAATGTGAATATCAGCTGGTATTAGGTTACCAAGGAGTTTTTTTTATTTTGAAGAGTATACTCACAATAGAGTTGTATATGGGAATCCTGTATTTTATACATGATCGTTCTGTAAACCCACAACTTCTCTAAAATAAACAAACAAAAAAGAGCACAATTAACATGAATGAATCTGACGACATGAAATGGTGGGTAAAAGAAGTCAGATGCAAAAGTGCTCATAAGTTAGTATTCAATTTTTCTGAAGTTCAACAACAGGCAAAACTAATCAATGATGACAAGACCAATAATTGTTCCTTCTGGGGAGATAAAGATGACTTATGAGAGCACACATTTAAAAAATATTGTGATAGCATATATACAACATAACATTTCCTATTTTAGACACTTTCAAGTACATGCAACCAATTCAGTGGTGTTAGTTACATTCACAATCACTACCATCCATTACCAGAGCTTTCTCATCAGCCCAACCAGAAACTCTGTACTCCCAAACCATACCCAGAGCCTACCGACTAGCTTTATGTTTTTTTCTGGATCCCACAAACTGGCAGCAAAAGTTGGACCACGGTGAAGGTTATCAGTGTTTGTTGGGAGAAGGTGAACAAGGTGTAAAGTCTCCCCCCACCATTAACATTTCCTGAATAATTCAATAAAATTTAATAGAATTTTGCTGACAGGCTGCCATGAGCTGAAGTCAGTTCTAGGAGCTGGAGAGAAGGGAAGGCAGGGCATAGACAATTTCTCTGTCCTTAAGAAGCATCATTTAGGAGTTTGCTGAACTTCACAGATAGGTTGATGTTTGGGGATTTTACACTTCTCTCTGGTGAGTGCTCTAACATATCCACACACTGGGGAGACCACCTTCTTCTCAGCCCCACCCTCCTCAAACATCGGGGTGCCACCCGGACTCTGCCTCTCTGGGGCAAAGGCTCTCCCTTCTCCGGACGGTGCGGTGGTGGCCAGGCTCTCCCCATTCCCCGGGGAATGTGCTCTACCCTCTCTGGGGCCTGGGGTGGCAGCCCTCTTACTGAGCATCGAGGCAGAAGGCCTGAGCTCTGCCTCTGGGGCACACTCACCCTTTCCACATGCATGGGCTGCTCCACTCTCCCAGCCTGAGACCTCTTGACTCCAGACTTCAATCTCCATGGCTCTGTGTTTGAAGACATTTTTCCTTCAATTTGTTCCTCCGTTGCCTCCAGTCCAGACCGGCCATGGCTCCGACTATACAGTTCTCTCAAAAATCTCATTGGCTTGGCGTGAAGCACACGGGTCGAAACCATCAGACAGTAGGACTTTCCACAGATCCTTTCTGGATAACTCCATCTCAAATCTTGGCTTCTACTGAAATGGTGGTCAGGTTCCTTGTTTGTTTAAATCCTCACATGGGGCTGTAGTTTCTGGGGTCTCACTTTCTGGAAGCCCAGAATCTTCCAAAGTATCAGTTTCTGGTTTCTTTGTACCCAAGAGTTCATTTCTCAGCTTATCTCTATCCTGTCCTGTCACATTTTACTATAAGCTGCAAGGAGAAGCCAGGCCGCAATTTCAATGTTTAGTGTCAAAATCTCTTCAGCTAAGTATCCCGGCTCGTGGTTTTCAAATTCTGCCTTCCATCTGACAGGTAGCCTGAATCCCCTAGCTGTAGCTGGCACAGAGCATCACCCACCAGACAGGGGTGCTGGGCCAGGTAGGTGGGTGTATTTTCATTTTAATTAATAGCCACTTTGATTTTTATTTTCTCCATCATCTTTTCTTCTTCCTTTGGATTTAGTTGCTGCTCCTCCACCCTAATTTTTAGAGATATGTACTTACATCACTGATTATCAGTGCTTATTTTTTCTAATACATGTGTGCCAGTTTGATGTATTACGTCCCCCAAAATGACATTATCTTTGATGCAATCTTGTGTGGGCAGACATATTAGTGTTGATTAAATTTTGGAATCCTTTGGGTGTTTCCATGGAGATGTGATTCAATCAACTGCGGACAAGACCTTTGATTGGATAATTTCCATGGAGGTGTTGCCCCACCCATTCAGGGTGGGTCTGAATTAAATTACTGGAGCACTATATAAGCTCAGACAGAAGGAGCAAGCTTGCTACAGCCAAGAGGGACACTTTGAAGAACGCACTGGAACTGAGAGAGGAGCTTCAGCTTACAGAGACATTTTGGAAATGGCCCTTGAAAGCAGACTTTTGCTCCGGAGAAGCTAAGAGAGGACAAATGCCCTAAGAGCAACCGAGAGTGACATTTTTGAGGAGCTGAGTCCTAAAGAGGAATGCCCTGGGAGAAAGCCATTTTGAAACCAGAACTTGGAGCAGACGCCAGCCACATGCCTTCCCAGCTAACAGAGGTTTTCCAGACACCACTGGCCATTCTCCAGTGAAGGTACCTGTATTAGTTAGGGTTCTCTAACCGTCCGGCTTATAAGTCTCCAACTGATCACCCGGACCAAATCCAGCCAATTGCATTCTCTCACTGTGGAAGCACGCCCCTTGATGAATCATCAGTCAGCTGCAGTCAATTGACTGATGATCCGACAAACCAACCAGCCTCAAATAGCCTCACAGGAATCGTCAGGCCAGTGCCCGCTTGACCAGACAGCTAGGCCACCTAGCCAAGTTGACACATGAACCCAACCATCACAGTACCCGATTGTTGATGCGTTACCTTGGACAGTTTATGGCCTTAAGACTATAACTGTGTAACCAAATAAACCCCCTTTTATAAAAGCCAATCCATTTCTGGTGTTTTGCATTCTGGCAGCATTAGCAAACTAGAACAAAGTGCAATTGAGACTGAAAAATCCTCTCTAAACCTGGCTCTGGCTTTGTTTTGGTTTTCCAGGACTTCTATGACAAATACTGCAGGCTGGTGGGCTTAAACAACAGGAATTTATTGTCCCAGTTCTGGAGGTTAGAAGTTTGAAATCAAGGTATTGTCAGGTCATATTTTCTCAGAAGTCTGTAGTTTTTTTGCTGGTGGCTTGCATGCCCCTGTCACATGGTGATCTGTCTTCTTTGGTCTCCTCCTGGGCCTTCTACTTTCATATCCAAATTTCCTTTGTGTATAAGGACTCCAGTCATATAGGTTTAAGGCCACTCTGATTTGGCCTCATCTTAATAGAATCTTTGAAGATCCTGTTCACAAATGACTTGAAAAGTTCTTGCAGGGGATGCGATTCAATTCCCAACAGGCTGAATACCAGGTGATATGTGATCTTTTTTTAAAAAAATTATCTTCTAGTGCATTTGTCCTAGCCTGAGTATCCTGAAAGCAGAGCCCAAAGATGAACTTTCTATTTGGGGATAATTTTAGATTTACAGAAAAGTTGCAAAGGAGAGAACTTAAAATGCCGTTAAAGTTCTTTGTCAAGATGGAGACAAAAGAATTAGAATCTAAGCTTGGGGGAAGAATTTGGGATTCCAAAATGGGATTGAGGCAGTATATGATAAGGTCTTGGCAGCAGCCAACAGGGACTATTTTGTGGCCAACAAAGTGGTCTGTGGGGAATCTAAAGTTGGGACATATGCTAAGTTGGAAGGAGGGTACTGAATTATCTGTGTAAACCAAGGAGAGAGGACACACACCAGTGGGGGCTCTGTGTGGCATGTCCGTATTTTTCTTGGAAGGCCTGGTCTTGACTCCTTCCTCAAGTAATTGCTATTGTTGAGCTTCTTGCTGTTTTTGCTGAATATGCTTATATTTTGCTTTCTTGAGTTTTGCTCTGTGGTTCTTGGACCAAATCTGCAGTACCATTGGATGTATTCCCATTTTAAAGGCCATTTCTTTCTGAAGACCAGGGTTTGGGTCCAGGTTCTTATTGAACAAGATCTTCAAATCTTCTGGTTGTTTTTCAGTGAACATAGTTTGTTTCCTTTGTGGATGCTTCTGGTGCTTGCCTTTACAATGCCAAGATCTGGCAGTCAGCACCTCGACTGAGTGGTTAAAAGTAGCGTCACTAACCTCACCAGCAGGAGGATACCTGGCATGGCGCACCTCCTGCTGTGATAGGAGAGGAGCCCCTTAGGAAGATCCTCTGAGTCTGTCATCTTTTAATATTGGTTGGTTCAGGTGTTCAGATCCAGTAACAAGAACAGATCCTGTAACAAGTTGTAATTACTTTTTACAAACTACACTGTCTCATGGACTTTCAATAAAGAGTAATTTGTTTGATAATGTTTCAAGCTTATCTCCCCATGTGCTGGTTTGGATGTTATTATGTCCCCCAAAATGCCATGTTCTTCAATGCAGTCTTGTGGGGGCAGCCTGATTAATCTTTCTGATTAGGGTGTGACCTCTAGATTGAGTGTTTCCATGGAGATGTGACTCACCCAACTGTAGATGATAATTTTGATTAGATTATTTCCACAGAGATGTGGCCCCGCCTATTCAGCGTGGGTCTTGATTAGTTTACTGGAGCCCTATAAGAGCTCAGACAGAAGGAACTCTGTGCTGGAGCTGAGACACATTTTGGAGATGTCCGTTGAAAGCAGATTTTTGCTGATGAAGCCCAGAGTTTTTGTCCTCAGGCACTTAGAAATGTCCTGGTAGAAAGAACGAAGAAAGCACAGGAGCTGAGAGAGGAGCTGAAACACAACCCAGGATCAGCAGACGCTAGCCATGCCTTCCCAGCTGATAGAGATTTTCTGGATAACATTGGCCATCCTTCAGTGAAGGTACCCTGTTGTTGATGCCTTTGTTTGGACACTTTTGGCCTTGGGACTATAACTTTGTAACCAGATAAACCCCCTTTACAAAAGCCAATCCTGTTCTGGTATTTTGCATAATGGCAGCATTAGCAAACCGTAACACCCCATATGTCATAGATTACCAACCCAAGCCCATTTGGAGCCAAAATTTATCAGTGTCACAGCACACCAAATGTAAATAAATTAAAGATTTATGTATATATATTTTTTCTTGATTTAAAAAAAATTGAAAATTGACTATAGAGAACCCTTTTCAGTTTTTCTTTAGTTCTCTTAAAGGCCTACTTTTTTTTTCCATGCATGTCTTTATTTTGTTACTCGTCTACCCATACACTGGATAAAGGGGGTGTCAGTCCCAAGGTTTTTACAATCACGTGGTCACATGATAAAAGCTATATAATTATACAATCATTATCAAAGATCAATGCTACTGGGTTACAGTTCAACAATTTCAGGTATTTTCTTCTGGCTATTCTAATATACTAGAAACTAAAAAGAAATATCTATATAATGAGTCATAGTTATAATCATTTGTTAAATACTACTTTCTCAGTTACACCTCCTCCCTCTCATTTGGGCATTATCTCAATTTCAGGAATATCTAGGAAATGGCCATTTTGGCTTCTTCATGCTGGAAAGGGGTGTCAATCTTGTGGAGTAGAGGATTGAAACTGGTTGATGTTCTTGGAGAGGCTGGTACCTCTGGGTTTCAGGGTTTATCTGACATAGGAACAATCAATCTGGAGGTCTAAAGTTTCTAAAAAAATAAACTTAGTAAGTAAAACTTTTATAGACTCTTAGAAAGAGCCCAGGCTGTTTTCTAGGGTTTTCAGGAATACTGTTGGGTGGGCCTTAGCATACTGTGGCAATTTGCAATATCTGGCTGAAGTTTGCATAAGAGTAACCTCCAGAATGACCTCTGTTCTAGTTTGCTAATGCTGCCAAATGCAAAACACCAGAAATGGATCAGGTTTTATAAAGGAGGTTTATTTGGTTACAAAGTTACAGTCTTAAGGCCATAAACTGTCCAAGGTAATGTATCAGCAATCAGGTACCTTCACTGGAGGATGGCCAATGGTGTCTGGGAAACCTCTGTTAGCTGGGAAGACACGTGGCTGGTGGCTGGTGGCTGGTGTCTACTCCAAAAGCTCTGGGTTCAAAACGGCTTTCTCCCAGGACGTTCCTCTCTAGGCTGCAGTTTGTCAAAAATGTCACTCTTAGTTGCTCTTGGGGTGTTTATCCTCTCTTAGCTTCTCGGGAGCAAGAGTCTGCTTTCAACAGCCATCTTCAAACTGTCTCTCATCTTCAGCTACTCTCTCAGCTTCTGTGCCTTCTTCAAAGTGTCCATCTTGGCCGTAGATCCTCTGCAAAATGTCACTCACAGCTGCACTGAGTTCCTTCTGTTTGTCAGCTCATTTATATGGCTCCAGTGATTTAATTTAGACCCACCCTGAATGGGTGAGGTAACACCTCCATGGAAATTTATCCAATCAGAGTCATCACCCACAGTTGGGCACACCTCTTGACTCAATTTGAAATCTCTTAGCCACTGAAACTTTATTTTGTTTCATTTCTCTTCCCCTTTTTGGTCAAGAGAACTTTATCAATCCCAGGATTCCAGGACCAGACTCATCCCTGGGAGTCCTATCCCTCGTTGCCAGGGAGACTTACACCCCTGGGAGTCATGCCCCACATAGTGGAGAGGACAGTGAGATCACCTGCAGAGTGGGCTTAGAGAAAGAAAGGCCTCATTTGAGCAACAAAAGAGGTTCTCTGGGGGAGACTCTTAGGCACAATTATGAGTAGGCTTAGCGTCTCCTTTGCAGTAACAAGCTTCATAAGGGCAAGCCCCAAGATTGGAGCTTGGAAATTATAGCATCAATGTAATTCACAATAAGGTGCTTTTTTTCCATGTTGACACATAACCACACCCCTATCTTGGGTGCTCCCTGCCTCCTACGGTTCCACAAATCCAGTTTCCTGTAAGAGGCAAAATGGACTTCAGGAGTCTGGTATGGACATAGCAAGATCTCCTGGAAGATACCTCAGAGGAGGAATCCACTTCAGCACACCTGTTTCCCAGCAGGACTCCTGTGCCGTTTTAGCACTTGAGATGGGTATTGCTTTGTGGTTGCTTTGCATTTCCTGTACGTTGGTGGCCTGTCATGCTCTTCCAGCCTTAGAGAAAATCCACTGCACCGTCACTTGGTCAGGTCACAAACTGAATGGGATGTTATTAAATTTTTTTTAATTGAGATATATTCCGTATACCATAAAATTCACTTCTTAGAGTGCACAATTCACAAAGTTTGTACAACCGTCCCAGAACTGAATTTTTTTCTTTTGATTTTATATGGTAAAATATATGTAAAATTAAATTTTCCATTCTAACTATTTTTAAGTGCACAATGCAGTGGAATTAGTTGTATTTACAGTGTAGTGCTACAGTCAAACCATCCAGCCACCATCCATTGCCAAAACTTTTTCATCATCACAAACATAAACCCTGTACCTGTTAAACAATAATAATCCATTCCCCCATCCCCCTGGCCCCTGGTGACCTCTAGTTAACTTTCTGTCTCTGAATTTCCTTATTCTAGATATTTCATATAAATCAAATCACACAGTATTTGTCTTTTTGTGTCTGGCTTATTTCAGTCACTGTAATGTTTTCAAGGTTTATCCATTCTATAGCATGTATTAGAACTGCATTCCTTTTATTTTGTTCATTGTGTATGTATGTATTTATGTGCGTATCCTTCCATGTGTTGATGGACACTTGGGTCGGAAAATGTTTCCACCTTTAGGCTATTGTAAATAATGCTGCTATGAACATTGGTGTAAACTATCTGTTTGAGTCCCTGTTTTCATTTCTTTAGTATATATACCTAACAATTGAATTGCTGAGTCATATACTAGATCTAAGTTTAACTTTTGGAGGAACCACCAAACTGTTTCAGACAGTGGCTGCAGCATCTTACATTTCCACCATCAGTTCAGGAGTGTACCAGTTGCTCCACCTCCTTGCCAACATTTGTTACTTTCTGTTTTTTCTAAATTATTATTATTAATAGCCATTCTACTGGGTGTGACTTAGTATCTCATTGGAGTTTTATTTGTATTTCCTTAATGGCAAATGATTCCAGCATCTTTTCACATGCTTATTGGCCATTTGTGTATCTATATTGGAAAAAGTCTATTCAAGGCCTTCACCCATGTTAAAAATTGGATTGCTTGTTTTTGTTGTTATTGAGTTGTAGCAGTTCTTTACATTATTTATATGTCTTGGATATAAAATTCTTATCAGATATTAAATTTTCAATTGTTTTCTCCCATTCTATATGTTGCCTTTTCACTTTATTTATAATGTCCCTCAGTGCACAAAAGATTTTAATTCTGATGAAGTCCATTTTATCTATTTTTTTCTTTTGTTGCTTGTGCTTTTGGTGTCATATCTGAGAATCCATTGCCAAATGTATAGTCACAAAGAGTTCATGTCATATTTTCTTTTAATATTGTTATGGTTTTGACTGTTGTATTTATGTCATTGATCCATTTTGAGTTAATTTATGTATACAGTGTGAGGTAGGTATCCAATGTCATTCTTTTACTTGTGTAAATTCAGTTCTCCAAGCACCATTTGTTGAAGAGATTGTACTTTCCCCATTGAGTGGATTTGTCTTCCTTGTTGAAAATCAATTGACCGTAGATATGTGTGTTTATTTCTGGACTCTCAATTCTATTTTCTTGATCTCTGTGGCTCCCCTTGTGCCAGTACCACCACACAGCTTTAGTTACTGTAGCTTTGTTGTAAGTTTTGAAATTGGAAAGTGTGAGTCTTTTAATTTTATTCTTTTCAAGATTGTTTTGATTATTAGGACATCTCAAAATTACATATGCATTTGACGATAACTTTTTCATTTCTGCAAAAAAAGTCTGCTGAAATTTTGATAGGGATTGAGTCTAGATTGTTTTGGTTAGCACTGAAATCTTAAAAATAGTAAGTCTTCCAATTCATGAGCCTGGGGTGTTTTACCATTTATTTAGATCTTCTTTAATTTCTTTCAGCAGTGTTTTGTGGTTTTCAGTGTACAGGTATTTCACTTCCTTGGTTAAATTTATTCCCAGATACTTTATTCTTTACAAGCTATTATAAATGGAATTTTTTTTAAATTTCCTTTTTGGATTGTTCAGTGCTGAGGTATAGAAATACAGCCAATTTTTGCATAAATTTTCTGAATGGGTTCTTTGGTATTTTCTAAATATAGAATCATGTCGTCTGTGAATAGAGATGGTTTTACTTCTTCCTTTTCAGTTTGGATGCCTTTTATTTCTTTTCCTTGCCTAATTGCTCTTACTAGAACTTCCAGTAAAATGTTGGATAGCAGTGGTGAAAGAAGACTCCCTTGTATTCTTTCTGATCTTATGGGGTAAGCTTTCAGTCTTTCACTATTGAGTGTTAACTGTGGATTTTTCTTAAATGACCTTTATTATGTTGAGGAAGTTCCTTTCTAATCCTAGTTTTCTGAGTGGCTTTATTATGAGTGGGTGCTGGATTTTGTCAAATGCCTTTTCTGCATCTGTTGAGATGACCATGTAGTTCTTTTCCTTCATTCTATTAATGTATTATTAATACATTGATTGATTTTCTTACGTCAAACCGCCTTTCCACTCCTGAGATAAATCCTGCTTCTTCATGGTGTATAATCTGCTTAATATACTATTGATTCAGTTTGCTTGAATTTTTTGAGGGTTTTCTATCTATATTCCTAAGGATATTGGTCTGGAATTTTCTGTTCTTGCAATGTCTTTATCTGGCTTTGGTATCAGAATAATGCTGGCCTCATAGAATGAGTTACAAAGCGTTCTTCAATTTGTTAGAAGAGTTTGAGGAAGATTGATGCTAGTTCTTCTTTGAATGTTTGGTATAATTCACCAATGAAACCATCTGGTCCTGGAATTTTCTTTGAAAGTTTTTTACTACTGATTCAGACTCTACTTATTATAGGTCTGTTGAAATTTTCTATTTCTTCTAGAGTCAGTGTAGATAATTTGTGTATTTCTAGGAATTTGTCCTTTTCGTCTCTATTATGTAATTTTTTTTGTACAACTGTTCATAGCATTATTTTATGGCCCTTTTTATTTCTTTAAGACTGACTACATTCCCATTTTCATTTCTGATTTTTGTTATTTGCTTCCCCTCTCTTATTTTCTTTGCCAGCGTAACTAAAAGTTTGTTAATTTTATCTATATTTTCAAAGAACCAATTTTTAGTTTTGTTGATTTTCTCTATTGCTTTTCTGTTCTCTATTTCAATTTTTTAAAATTTATTGAGACTTTTTTTGTGTCCTTATATATGGTCTACCTTGGGGAAGACCCATGTGCATTTGAGAAGAGTGTGTATTCTGTTGTTTGGCTGGTGTATTCCATATGTGTCTTTTAGGTTTAGTTGCTTTATAGGGTTGTTCAAGTCCTCTATTTCCTTATTGTTATGGTCTTGAAAGTTGTGTATTGAAGTCTCTGACTATTTTTGTAGAACTTTTTATTTTTCCCTTTCAATTCTGTCTGTTTGCTTCATAAATTTGGGGGTCTGTTTACAGATGCATATGTGTTTAGAATTGTTTTAGCTTCTTTATGAATTGACTTATCAATGTATAATATTCTTCTGTGTCTCTTTTAACAGTTTTTTACTTAAAGTCCATTTTGACTGATATTAGTATAGTCATACTGTTTTCTTTTTGTACTATTTGTATGGAAAAATTTTTTCTATCCTTTCACTTTCAACCTTTTTGTGTCTTTGGATCTAAAGTGAGTCTCATGTATATTGCATCTAGTTGGATCATGTTGGTGTTTTTTTTGTTTGTTGTTTTAATCTATTTTGCCAGTCTTTATTTTTTGGTTGTAGAGTTTAATCCATTTACATTTAAAATAATTACTGGTAAGGCAGGACTTAGTTTTTCCATTTCCTATTTGTTTTTTATATCTTACATTTTTGACATCCCTCATTTCCTTCATTACTACCTTTTTTGTGCTGTTCGATCTTTTCTAGTAAACCATTTTGATTTCCTTCTCATTTCCTTTTGTGTAAATTTGTTATATATTTTCTTTGTGATTTCCATGGAAATTACATTTACCATTCTAAATCTGTTAACAATATAATTTGAATTGATTCTAATTTAACTTCAATAGCATACAAACTCTGCTTCTGTACCCTTCTGCTTCCCCCTTATGTTTTTATCACAAATTACAACTTTATACATATATATATCCAATCACATAGATTTATGATTAATTTTATACCTTTGTATTTTAAATCACTTAAGAAATAAAAAGTGGAGCTACAATTCAAAAATACAATAATACTGTCTTTCGTATTTACCCGTGTAGTTACCTTTATCAGAGATCTTTATTTCTTCATATATTTTCAAGTGACTCTAATGTCCTTTCCTTTCAACATAAAGGTTGAACTGTTTCTTGTACAGCAAGACTAGTAGTGATGAACTTCCTTGGCTTTTTCTATCTGAGAATGTGTTAATTTCTATCATTTTGAAGGACGGTTTTTCCAGATAGAGAATTCTTAGTTGACTTTTCTTTTTCTTTCAGCACTTTAAATATGTCGCCCCACTGTCTTCTGGTCTCCAAGGTTCTGATGAGAAATTGACACAAATTTACTGAGAATCTCTTGTATATGATGCATTGCTTATGTCTTGCTCTTTCAGGAGTCTCTCTTTGTCTTCAGCATTCAACAATTTATTATAATGTGTCTTGGTGTGTTATCTTTGAGATAATCCTGCTTGGAGTTTGTTGAGCTTCTTTAATGTTTATATCCATGTTTTTTTTTTTTTTTCTTTTGAATTGGGGAAGTTTTTAGCCATTTTTCTTCAGATAATCTTTATGCTCCTTCTTCTCTTCTCTGTTTGGACTCCTGTAATATGTATGTTTGTGTCCCATAAGTCCCTTAGACCCTATTCACTTTTCTTCATTCTTTTTTCTTTTTCCTTAACTGGATAGTTTCAATTGTTTTTTTTTTTAATCATATTTTTTAATTGTAGCATATGCCATATATACATAGAAGTGATAACTTTCCAAATGCAATTTAACAAGTAGTTAGTGCATTTCAAAGAATATTAAGGGTTACAGTTCCACAGTTTCACTTATTTCCTTATTGTGAAATATAATCTATATGCAAAAAAATATAATATCTTTCAAAGTATGGTTTAACAAGTAGTTATATAGGAAATTTCCAAAGTAGTCATGCATGCATCCCCTTTTCTCATAAAGTCAGCATCCCTTATCAACATGAGCAAGTTAGGGTGGTCACTGCCTAGTCATCCCTGAAGATCAGGAAAGTCATCAGTTGTTTTTAAATCTTTAATTTTGCTGATTCTTTCACCTCAAATCTGCTGTTGACCCATCTAGTGAATTTTTTTCCTGTTCCTTTCTGCTGGCTGGGGTGGAATGTGGTGGTAAGTCATCCTGGACCATGTAAATCAAGGCAAATATCTTGGGGATGGCAGAGAACAAAGGCAGAAGGAACCCTGGCCCTGCCGTCTGCTTAGAGCAAAACATTCCCACTGGTTGAAACTTTTTACATAAGAGAGAACTGAGCTTCCATCTTGTAAGCTGCTGTTAATTTGGGACTCTTTCCCACATAGCTCTCTTTGCTAATGAATATAGTATCTGTGGATTTACCTTTGTAATACATCCTTTTTTAAAAACATTATGTTTTTGAATAGCTAATACAAGCATATGGTACAAAATTCAAAAGGTACAAAAGAGAATACAGTGAAAAGTAAGTCTCCTTCTCCCAGCACTGTTTCCCTCCCATTGGCAGCTACTATTACCAATTCTTGGTGTATCTTTCTGGTGGTGTTTGTTTATACATGCACAAGGTAACAGTTGTGCTGGTTTGGATATATTATGTCCCCCAGAAAAAGCCATATTCTTTAATGCAATCTTGTGGGGGCAGATTTATTAATCTTTTTGATTAGAGTGGCCTCTTGTTGGATGATTCCATGGAGATTTGACCCCGCCCATTCAGGGTAGGTCTTGATTAGTTTACTGGAATCTTTTAAAGGGAGCTCACACAGAGAGCAGAGAGGTGAAAACACCCTGGGATATGCCAAGCCTAGACCCAGACACTTGCTGTTGCTTGGAGACACTTGGAGATGCAGACAGAAGGATGTTTGGAGATGCTAAGCTAAGAGATGAAGCCCAGAGACATTTTGGAGAAAGCCATTTTGAAACGCAACCAGAGAGCAAAGGACCAGCAGATGCCAGCCACATGCCCTCCCAGCTGACAGAGGTGTTCTGGACACCATCGGCCTTCTTCAGTGAAGGTATCCTCTTGTTGATGCCTTACCTTGGATACTTTTATGGCCTTAGGACTGTAAATTTGTAACCAAGTAAACCCCCTTTAAAAAAGTCAATCCATTTTTGGTATTTTGCATAAAGGCAGCATTAGCAAACCAGAATACCCATGTTTGTGTGTGTGTGTGTGTGTGTGTGTGTGTGTGTGTGTGTGTCCTGCCACTTCTGCACCTTGATTTCTTCACTTAATGGGGCCTCTTTGAGATCACTATATATTAAAACACATAGATCAACCTCATTTTTTTTAAAAAGTTGTATGTTATATCATTGAATGGATGCACCATTATTTATTTAGTCTCTTCCCTAATTAGAGACAATGAGGCTGTTTCCATTCTTTTCAGTAATATATAATGCTGAAATTAATATTGTATTTATATCACTTTTCCAGACAATTTCTTAATAAATATTTTTAAGTCCTTTTCAGTTAACAAGTTTTAGGGAGGAAGTGTGGTGTATTTAAATGAGCAGTAAACTAGAAATCAAGAAACTTCCATCACAAACCTTTAGTTTGATTTTGGACTAGTCAGTTATCCTCTCTGGGTATCAGTGAAGAGACTGCTTTAAATGATCCATTTGCTCTAACAAGTGCTACTTCATCTTGGGCCCAGCCCCTACCCTCAGAGAATGATGGAGGCTGGGAAAGAGCCTGGCAATGAACGGTCAGCTACAGGCCATTGGGTTCACCATTGACCTCATGCTGCGGCAGCCTTTACACTCAAGTGCTCTCCTTGGATTGTCTTTTTGCTGTTGTGCCCAAGGATGGGGGGAAAAGATCAATTTGGGGAAAAGAGAGACCCGGGTCCTGCCTTCTCCATTGGCTGCTGCCAGCTCTAATCTGTCCCTTCTAGGCACTGCCAGGTGTTCCTTTTCTTTTGGAAAGCTCGGCTGAGCTCTGAGGGATTTCTGTGCTTTTATTTAATTCCCTTTTTTCTCTCCTCTACATTTCTAAAGTGGATTTGACCTTGAGCTTCCTTCTGGATGTAGGAGGTGCATATCCATTTGTGTTTGAGGGTTCCAAGTTCACCCTTGTGGTTTCTGGGTAAATGTGTGATTTCTGCAGCCTCTCCAGACCCTTGACTTTGTCCATGCAAATTGTGTTTTCCCTCGTCTGGTCTTTTTGCTAAGGCACATGTCATAGACTCATCTCCCAGCCCTTTTACGCTGGACCATATCAATCCCACTTTCTCTACTTGAGTCTTTTTCTAATTTGTTTTTCTTTTCAAAACTACCTACACCTCTTCTTCTTCTGAGCCACCAGTCCCCTGAGTCCCATTGACTTTGAGTTCCATAACCATGGTTCTGTCCCTATTTAGTAATTGATGGTTAGCTTATTGGCTTATTGATATTGCAGCCTTGTTGCTCTTCCTCATAGATTTATTTTTCATTTTTCTGTCCACATCATGAAAATCACACCCCTTAATTCATCAGAATTTTCCTGGGAAGAAGGATAGTGTTTTGCCATATCCTAAAACCACAAGGATTTCATCCAAATATCAGACTGTGCCTTTAATGAAATAGTGGACTAGTTCCCTGATCAGCATTGCTCCCAGGTTCTGGTTTCAAAATAGCTTTCTTCAAAATGTTTCTGGGCTTCTGTCTCTCTTAGTTTCTCTCTCTTAGCTCCTGTGCATCTAAGCATCTGGGGGTCCTCTCTTAGCCTCTCCAGGGCAAACTCTGGGCTTCATCTCTTAGCTTAGCATCTCCAGATGTCTTTCTGTCTGCCTCCCCCAGTGTCTCTAAGACTCTGGGTCTGGGTTGGCTTTTAGGGAAACTCTGGATTACTTCTCTTAACTTCTCTCCAAAATGTCACTCTCCACTTCTCTGAGCTCCTCATCTCCGTGAGCTCTCTTAAAGGACTCCAGTGCTCTAATCAAGACCCACCCTGAATGGATGGGGTCCACACCTCCTTGGAAATGATCTAATCAAAAGGTGTCACCCACGGTTGGGTGAGTCACATCTCCATGGAAACATTCAATCAAAAGTTTCTACCCAACAAGATTGGATTAAAAGATCATGGGTCTTTTGAGGTCCATTAAGTTTCAAACTGGCACAGAAAGTACAATGACAATGTCACATCAAATAAAGAATATCAATAGAATGATAGAAATGATTAAAAAAAAAAGAAGAAGAAGAACCCAAAGGGAAATTCTGAAGTTGACAGGTGCAATAACTGAAATAAATAATTCACCCAAGGGGCTTAACAGTAGGTTTGAACTGGCAGTAGAAAGAGATAAAGAGCTTGAAGATAGATTAATAGGGACTATGCAAGTTAAGGAACACAGACAAAAAGAACGAAGCACAGCCTGACAATTTGACTGGGCCTGAGCCCACTCCCCACGGCTGTGGCTATAAATTGTCTTCCATCAGCAGTACAAGGTGTTGCATCTTTGGGTTACCTTTACTTTTTTTCATAAGTGTACCAAAAACTTCCTATTTTTCTTCCTTGTAGTATTTTTCCTTCTAGTAAGGTTATTTGGTTTCCCAGACAGAACACACACACACACACACACACACACCTTGAACTAAAGATGTTACAAATTGATAAAAGACAAATAGGCTAATTAAAAACATTCTAAGATTGTGACTAGGCAGTTCACAAAAGAAGACTTACAGAGTGTCAATAAATATTTGAAAGATGTTCAACCAGTGGGCATACATAAATGAGAGACAATATAGTGGAATAATTCCATAGATTCTAGAGCCAGCTGGGCTGGATTTGAGTTCTGGTTCTGCCATTGCCAGCTGTGTGACCTTCAGCAAGTTACTTAACCTACAGATAAGTCAGTTTCCTCGTCTATGCAATGATAATAATAATAGGATTACCCCATGAAGTTGTGACAGTTAATAGGGTTGACACTTAATACAAGATCTGGCACATAGTGAGAGCTCTAAAGTGTTAGCTGCTGTGATGATGATGATGGTGATGATGATGTTGATGATGATGATAGTGAGAGCTCTGAAGTGTTAGCTGCTGTGACGACGATGATGACAATGAAGATGACAAAGATGACAGCAGTACCAGGTAGTTCTCCAAAGTGGCTGTACCAGTTTACACTTCAGTAGTGTATGCCAGTTCTTTCCTCACATTCTCCAGATATGACCAAGTGAATGAGTAAAAAGTGGTATCAAAAGTTGTTTTAATTTTCATTTTCCAAATTACTGGTGAGGTTGTGCATCTTTTCATAACTTTATTGGTTATGAAGATTTCCTCTTTTGTGAAGTGTTTATTCATATCCTTAGCCTGTTATTCTGCCAGTCTTTCATCATTTTCTCATTTTCTTATTGATGTCTCATTCATTCACCAGATATTTATTGTCTCACGCTTTTAGGTGCTAGGAATACAATGGAAAGCCCTGTCTTATGGATCTTATGTTCTAGTTAGAAGGAGGTGAAATACAATATTCACTTGTGGTTAGTTAAGAAGCAAATTAAAGCAGTGCAATCATAAAAATACTAAAATTTACTGAGTGATTTCTATGTGCCAAGTATTATACTCAGATCTTATATCTATTGACTCATTTTATCTTCACAATTTTTCTAATACTGTTTATTGGAAATTTTATCCTCTTACAGAGAAGGAAACTGAAGCACAGAGAGGTTAAGTAATGTACCTAAAGTCACACAGCTATGGAAGTGGTGGAGCCAGGATTCAAACCCAGGTGGTCAGACTCCACCTGGAGCCTACAGTCCTGGCCAGGATATTATGTTGCCTTTGTATATTTTACTGGAGATACAAGGTGAAGGGAAAAAGAGCTTTTAATATATTCTGGCTACTAATACTTTGTCATGTGTGTTACTAATATTTTGCCTCATTCTGTCATTTTTCAAATTTTGTTTATAATCACATTGTCATGAATGGTTTAACTCTGATGTGGTCAAAGTTATCACCTTTTATCTTATGGTTTGTACCATTGGGGCCTTGTATAAGAAATCCTTTATTTCATTGCCATTATGGAGTATTGCCTTATTCTTCCAGTTATTTATCCACCAGGTACTAACTCAATCATCTACTCTGTGTCAGACACAGTTCCAGGCCCTGGGCATATGTGAACCAAAGAAAGATCATGATCATCAGTGTTTTGTTTTGTTTTGTTTTTTAAACTTTTTATTTTGAAATACTTTCAAACTTACAGGATAGTAAAAAATAATGGAAATCCCATAAGGAGAATGCCAACATACCACACACCCCACCACTTACCCAGATCCACCAATTTGAACATTTTGCCACATTTGCCATGTCATTCTGTCTATCTATCCATCCTTATTCTGAACACTTGAGTTTGGGTTGTATGCATCGTGTTCCTTGAACACTTAGTATTGCCAGGTACATTTCCTAAGAACAAGGATATTCACAATGTGACCACCTTAAGTGCAGTTATTGAGTTCAAGAAATTTAACATTGATATAAAGCTTGCAGTCTGTATTCCAATTTTTTCTCATGTCCCTTTGAGCCTTTTCTCTTCCCTTGTTAGAGCCCATCCAGAATCATGCATTGCATTTAATTGTCATTGTCTCTTTAGTTGCTCTTTCTTTCTTTTTTTTAATTGTGGGAACATTTATACAACATAAACACAACCACTTCCAAGCGTATCATTCAGTGGGATTAATCACATTCAAAAAATTGTGGTACATTTACTACCTTCCATTACTAAAATGTCCCCATCTCCTCAAACAGAAACCCTAACCCATTATGCATTAACTCTTAATTCCCCTACCTGCCACTCTGTATTCTAATTTCTGTCTCTTTGAGTTTGCATATTCATTGGTATTTTCTTTGTAGTTATCATGGAGCTTAAATTTAACACACTAAATCTATAACAGTCTTGTTTGCTTTAATACCAGCTAAATTCAATAGTACACACAAAGTATGTTCCCATACCCCTCTGTCCCACAATCTTTATGTAGTTCTTGTCATATATTACATGTTTATACATTATGAGTCCAAAACCACTGATTTCTCATTACATTTTATGTATTTGCCTTTTAGATCCTATAGGAAGTGAAAGTGGAGTTACAAACTAAAAATACAAAGAACTGGCATTTATATTTTCCTCACACCATTACCCTCACTGGATATCTTTATTTCTTTATGCAGCTTCAATCTATTGTCTACTGTCCTTTTCTTTCAACCTGCAGAACTCCCTGTAGCATCTTTTGTAGGGCTGGTCTAGAGGTGATGAACTCCCTCAGCTTTTGTTTATCTGGGAATGTCTTAATCTCACCCTCATTTGTGAAAGACAGTTTTGCTGGATATAGAATTCTTGGTTGGCAATATTTTGCTTTCACCCTTTAAATATGTTGTCTCACTGCCTTCTTGCCTCCATGGTTACTGATGAGAAAACTTAGTGTTTTTGAGGCTCCTTTGTATGTGACACATTGCTCCAGACCAAAGCTTGGAGGCTTCCCTCGTCCTTTCTGCACATGTGTCTTGTCTTGTGCATGCACATGTGGTCCTAGGAATTCCCCCATTTATTGGGTTCTGAATGTCCCATCTTCTCTGGAAACAGTTTCCTCATGGTCCTGGGAACTACACTGTGTGTCCTGCAACCAGCAACTCCTTGCCCCAGGCAGCACGACTTGACTGCTCGCTCACAGTGTTCTGTAAGAGAGTTCGATGAGCCACATTCTGCTCATCTGTTCTGCTCATCAAGTTCTGAGACAGCTATTCCCTCAGGTCACCACCAGACAGACTGGGCCAGACATAGCTGCTCCCAGTACATGCCCAAGGGTTACTCTGCTCCCTCTGAAACCAGGACCGGGGACATGCACTGGGAGCACGTGCAGCATCATGCCAACTTGGGGAGCAGGGGGGAGGGGGCTACTGCTTTTAAATGGCCTTGTTCTTGATTCGGTGCTTACCCTTTTCTTGCAGAACTTTAACTGTTTTCTGGAACTTTAAGAAAGATGTTTTGGCCAGTTCTTGCTGGTGGTTCAAAGCTTCTGTGGGAAGATGGAGCCCTGAAGCTTTGCCATCTTGAATGGGGTGGGATGATGGCTATTAGTTTTAAGGTTTTGTATTCCAGATTTGGGTCTTTAAGTCACCTGCAATTTGTTTTTGTACATTATATGAAATAGCTAACATTTCTCCAGATAAGAAGTCAGTTTCTCTGATCCTATGCATTAAAAGGTTCATTTTTCATCACTGATTTATGATGTGATTTTTATCATATATCAAGTTCCTATATATTGTGGGTTATCACTGGTATGTGTGTCTATTTCATTGATCTATTTGTCTATTCTTGAGTTCTGTGTGTATTTGAATAATGTTTTAGTTACAAAGGTATTGTGCTTATTATAAACAATTTAGAAAATGTGTGAAAATACAAAAAAGGTTAAAGACCTGTAATACCACCATTTTCTATGCAGGAAGCTGGGAATTGAGGAGAAAAATATTTGTAAAATAACTACTATCAAGCTACTGGTGTATTTTTTATTTCACTATGGGGAGGAGCTAAGTAATCTCTCTAGTGATAGCCTATAAAATCAAACAACTAATGTTTCTTTGAGTTCACTTGTGAGATCCCTATCTGGTGGGATCCTGTATAATCTAAAATTGTTTCTTATCTCTGGCATTGACATACCCAAAATTGAGCTCCTTTGATATCTCTTAATTAGCATATTCATTATGGTGGGCTAAGCTGCTGCAGTGCAGAGAACCTAAAATGTAGTGGCTCAATTCAGTGGAGGCTTCTTTCCTATTTGTGTAACAGCCCCCATGGGAGTTCGGGTGGATGGTGAGGTGTATCCTGCATTCCGTATGTTACAGCAGTCTTCTCTCCTCCTGTGGCTCTACCATCCTCAAGGTCCCATCTGGAGGCTGCACCCAGTCAGCACAGGGGCAGGGAGAGCAGGGAGATGCCCACAGGAAGGATTCAGGGGCCAGCCTGGGACGGCCCAAGACAATTACTCTCAGATTCTAGTGATTACAACTGGCCACAGGACTGGAACTTGGCCACGTGACGGGGACTTGGTCACATGACTGTACCCCACTGCCTGACGGTGCCAGGAAATGAGGTATGGGTATGAGCCAGGAGGAAATGGGAATGGATTGTTGTGGACAGCTAGCAGTCTTGGCCTCAATTGTTTCTCCTGGAACAGGGTGACGTGTACACGTGGCTGTATTACACCAGCTGGTCTCCTTTTTTTTTTTTTTTTATTCATTCTATTGAGATATATTCACATACCACGCAGTCATACAAAACAAAGTGTACATTCAGTTGTTCACAGTACCACCACATAGTTGTGCATGCATCACCAAAATCAATCCCTTACAACTTCATTACCACACATGCAAAAATAACAAGAATAAAAATTAAAGTGAAAAAGAGCAATTAAAATAAAAAAGAACACTGGGTGCTCTTTTTTTGTTTGTTTGTTTTTCCTTCCCCCATTTTTCTACTCATCCATCCATGAACTAGACAAAGGAAAGTATGGTCCATATGGCTTTCCCAATCCCATTGTCACCCCTCATGAGCTACATTTTTATACAACTGTCTTCAAGATTCATGGGTTCTGGGTTGTAGTTTGATAGTTTCAGGTATTTACTGCTAGCTACTCCAATTCACTAGAACCTAAAAAGGGTTGTCTATATTGTGCGTAAGAGTGCCCACCAGAGTGACCTCTCGGCTCCTTTTGGAATCTCTCTGCCACTGAAGCTTGTTTCATTTCCTTTCACATCCCCCTTCTGGTCAAGAAGATGTTCTCCATCCCATGATGCCGGGTCTAGATTCCTCCCCGGGAGTCATATTCCATGTTGCCAGGGAGATTCACTCCCCTGGGTGTCTGACCCTATGTAGCTGGGAGGGCAGTGATTTCACCTTTCAAGTTGGCTTAGCTAGAGAAAGAGGGCCACATCTGAGCAACAAAGAGGCATTTGAGAGGAAGCTCTTAGGCACAATTGTAGGGAGGCCTAGCCTCTCCTTTGCAGCAACCGTCTTCCCAAGGGTAAAACTTATGGTAGAGGGCTCAACCCATCAAACCACCAGTCCCCTATGTCTGTGAGCACATCAGCAGCCATGGAGGTGGGGAAGCCCAATACCCCTGCGTTCTCCACCAGCTCCTCAAGGGGGCTCTGCATATTTTTTTCATTTGTTTTAATTAACTTTTTTTTCAAATCAAGTATATAAAAAAATTTTTTAAAAACACACAATAAAAAGACATTTCAAACAAACCATAACAAGGGAGTAACAAAAAGACAACTAACCTAAGATATCTGATACCTACTTTACTTCTAACATGTTCCTACTCTACCCTAAGAAAATAACCTAATATAGCAACATTTCTGTGAACTTGTTCCTACTATACCCATCAGAAAGTAACAGATCATAGTCATTCCTGGGCATTCCCAGAACGTTAAATTTACCCACCATAGCTTATCTGCTCTTATTGGGTTATCATTCCCCCTTCCTTAATTGCTCTCTATCACTAGTTCCCCTGCATTCTACATTATAAACCATTTGCTTTACATTTTTCAATGTTCACATTAGTGGCAGCATATAATATTTCTCTTTTTGTGCCTGGCTTATTTCCCTCAGCATTATGTCTTCAAGGTTCATCCATGTTGTCATATGTTTCACGAGATCGTTCCTTCTTACTGCCGCGTAGTATTCCATCGTGTGTATATACCACATTTTATTTATCCACTCATCTGTTGAAGGACATTTGGGTTGTTTCCATCTCTTGGCGATTGTGAATAATGCTGCTATGAACATTGGTGTGCAGATATCTGTTCGTGTCACTGTTTTCAGATCTTCCGGGTATATACCAAGAAGTGCAATCGCTGGATCGAATGGTAACTCTATATCTAGTTTTCTAAGGAATTGCCAGACTGACTTCCAGAGTGGCTGAACCATTATACAGTCCCACCAACAATGAATAAGAGTTCCAATTTCTCCACATCCCTGCCAGCATCTGTAGTTTCCTGTTTGTTTAATGGCAGCCATTCTAATTGGTGTGAGATGGTATCGCATTGTGGTCTTAATTTGCATCTCTCTAATAGCTAGTGAAGCTGAACATTTTTTCATGTGTTTCTTGGCCATTTGTATTTCCTCTTCAGAAAACAGTCTTTTCATATCTTTTGCCCATTTTATAATTGGGCTGTCTGTACTATTGTCATTGAGTTGTAGGATTTCTTTATATATGCAAGATATCAGTCTTTTGTCAGATACGTGGTTTCCAAAAATGTTTTCCGATTGCGTTGGCTGCCTCTTCGTCTTTTTGAGAAATTCCTTTGAGGTACAGAAACTTCTAAGCTTGAGGAGTTCCCATTTATCTATTTTTTCTTTTGTTGCTTGTGCTTTGGGTGTAAAGTCTAGGAAGTGACTGCCTAATACAAGGTCTTGAAGATGTTTCCCTACGTTATCTTCTAGGAGTTTTATGGTACTGTCTTTTATATTGAGATCTTTGATCCATTTTGAGTTAATTTTTGTGTAGGGTGTAAAGTAGGGGTCCTCTTTCATTCTTTTGGATATGGATATCCAACTTTCCCAGCCGCATTTGTTGAAAAGACTATATGTCCCAGTTAGCGGTTTGGGGGCCTTATCAAAGATCAGTTGGCCGTAGATCTGGGGGTCTATCTCTGAATTCTCAATTTGATTCCATTGATCAATATGTCTATCTTTGTGCCAGTACCATGCTGTTCTGACAACTGTGGCTTTATTTCAAAGTCGGGAAGTGTGAGTCCTCCCACTTTGTTTTTCTTTTCTAGCGTGTCTTTAGAAATTCGAGGCATCTTCCCTTCCCAAATAAATTTGACAACAAGCGTTTCCAAGTCTGCAAGTAGGTTGTTGGAATTTTCATTAGGATTGCATTGAATCTGTAGATGATTTTGGGTAGAATTGACATCTTAATGACATTTAGCCTTCCTATCCATGAACATGGAATATTTTTCCATCTTTTAAGGTCCCCTTATATTACTTTTAATAGAGTTATGTAGTTTTCTTTGTATAGGTCTTTTACATCTTTGGTTAAGTTTATTCCTAGGTACTTGAATTTTTTAGTTGCTGTTGAAAATGGTATCTTTTTCTTGAGTGTCTCTTCAATTTGTTCATTTCTACAATATAGATACATTACTGACTTATGTGCATTAATCTTGTATCCTGCTACTTTGCTAAATTTATTAGCTCCAGTAGCTGTATCGTCGATTTCTCAGGGATTTCCAGATATAAGATCATATCATCTGCAAACAATGACAGTTTTACTTCTTCTTTTCCAATTTGGATGCCTTTTATTTCTGTGTCTTGCCGGATTGCCCTGGCTAGCACTTCCAGCACAATGTTGAATAACAGTGGTGATAGAGGGCATCCTTGCCTTGTTCCTGATCTTAGAGGGAAGGCTTTCAGTCTCTCACCATTGAGCACTATGCTGGCTGTGGGTTTTTCATATATGCTTTTTATCATATTGAGAAAGTTTCCTTCAATTCCTACATTTTAAAGTGTTTTTGTCAAAAAGGATGTTGAATTTTGTCAAATGCTCTTTCAGCATCTATTAAGATGATCATTTGATTTTTCTCTTTTGATTTGTTAATGTGTTGTAATACAGTGATTGATTTTCTTATGTTGAACCATCCTTGCATGCCTGGAATGAACCCCACTTGTTCATGGTATATGATTTTTTTAATGTGTCTTTGGATTTGATTTGCAAGTATTTTGTTGAGAATTTTTGCCTCTGTATTTATTAGGGAGATAGGCCTGTAGTTTTCCTTTTTTTGTGGCATCTTTGCCTGTTTTTGGTATTAGATTGATGTTAGCTTCATAAAATGAGTTAGGTAGTGTTCCATTTTCTTCGATGTTTTGGAAGAGTTTAAGTAAGATTGATGTCGGTTCTTTTTGGAAAGTTTGTTATAATTCCCCTGTGAAGCCATCTGGCCCTGGGCATTTATTTGTGGGAAACTTTTTGATGACTGGTTGGATCTCTTTGCTTGTGATGGGTTGGTTGAGGTCTTCTGTTTCTTCTCTGGTCAGTCTAGGTTGTTCATATGTTTCCAGGAAATTGTCTGTTTCCTCTGCATTACCCAGTTTGTTGGCATACAGTTGTTCATAGTATCCTCATAATTTTTTTAATTTCTTCAGGATCCACAGTAATGTCACCTTTCTCATTCATTATTTTGTTTATATGGGTCTTCTCTCTTTTTGATTTTGTCAGTCTAGTTAGGGCCTTGTGAATCTTGTTGATCTTCTCAAAGAACCAACTTTTGGTGTTATGTATCCTCTCTATTGTTTTTTTGTTCTCCATGTCATTTATTTCTGCTTCAATCTTTGTTATTTCTTTTCTTCTACTTGGTTTAGGATTGGTTTGCTGTTCATTTACTAGCTTCTTCAGTTGATCCATTAGTTCTTTGATTTTATCTCTTTCTTCCTTTTTAATGTATGTGTTTAGTGCTATAAATTTCCCCTTCAGTACCACTTTTGCTGCATCCGATAGGTTTTTTTATGTTGTGTTCTCATTTTCATTTATCTCTATATATTTAGCATTTTCCCTTTCTATTTCTTCTTTAACCCACTGATTGTTTAGGAGCATGTTGCTTAGGTATTTGTGAATTTTCTAAGTCTCTGATACTTATTGCCTTCTAATTGTGTTCCATTGTAGTCAGAGAATGTGCTTTTAATAATTTCAATTTTTTTAAATTTATTGAGGCTTGTTTTATGTCTCAGCATATGATCTATTCTGGTGAAAGTTCCGTGAGCACTAGAGAAGAATGTGTATCCTGGGGATTTGGGATATAATGTTCTATAAGGTTTTCAATTCCCTTATTAGTCTTCTGTCTGGTTGATCTATCTGTAGGAGAGTGATGTGTTGAAGTTTCCCACAATTATTGTGGAAACATCAATTGCTTCCTTTAGTTTTGCCAATGTTTGTCTCATGTGTTTTGTGGCACCTTGATTGGGTGCATAAACATTTGTGATTGTTATTTCTTCTTGTTGAATTGCCCCTTTTATTAGTATGTAGTGGCCTTCTTTGTCTCTCATAACATCCTTGCATTTAAAGTCTGTTTTATCTGAGATTAATATTGCTACTCTTGCTTTCTTTTGGCTGTAGCTTCCATGAAATATTTTTTTCCATTGTTTCACTTCCAATTTCTTTGTGTCCCTGTGTCTGAGATGAGTCTCTTGTATGCAACATATTGATGATTCATTTTTTTTTTTATCCATTCTGCCAATCTATATCTTTTAATTGGGGAGTTCAATCCATTTACATTCAACATTATTACTGTGAAGGCATTTCTTGAATCAGCCATCTTATCCTTTGGTTCATGTTTGTCATATATATCTTTTCCCTCTCTCTCTTAATGTCCTCTAACGTACCCATACTGAATCTCTTTAGTACTGAATCTTTCTCCATCTCGTTCTCCCTTTTCTTTGTTTCTCTGTCAGTAGGGCTCCCTTTAGTATCTCCTTAGGGCAGGTCTCTTATTAGCAAATTCTCTCAGCATTTGTTTGTCTGTGAAAAATTTAAGCTCTCCCTCAAACTTGAAGGAGAGCTTTGCTGGATAAAGTATTCTTGGTTGGAAGTTTTTCTCTCTCAGAATTTTAAATATGTCATGCCACTGCCTTCTTACTTCCATGGTGGCTGCTGAGTAGTCACTACTTATTCTTATGCTGTTTTCTTTGCATGTAGGGAATTGCTATTCTCTTGCTGCTTGCAGAACTTGGTCCTTCTTTTCTGTATTTGACAGTCTGATCAGAATATGTCTCGGAGTGGGTTTATTTGGATTTATTCTATTTGGAGTTCATTGGACATTTATGATTTGTGTATTTATGGTGTTTAGAAGTTTCCCCTAACAATTTCTTTGAATACTTTTCCTAGATCTTTATCCTTCTCTTCCTCTTCTGGAACACCAAAGAGTCTTATATTTGGACGTTTTATATTATCTATCATATCCCTGGAGTCCATTTCAATTTTTTTGATTTTTCCCCCATTGTTTCTTTTGTTCTTTCATTTTCTGTTCTGTCATCCTCCAGGTCACTGATTCACTGTTCAGCTTCCTCTAGTCTTGTAGTATGAGTATCCAGAGTCTTTTTAATTTGGTCAACAGTTTCTTTAATTTCGATAAGATTGTCTATTTTTTTATTTATTCTCGCAATTTCTTCTTTATGCTCTTCTAGGGTATTCCTCATGTCCTTTATATCCTGTGCCATGCTCTTCTTCATGTCCTTTATATCCTGTGCCATGGTCTCATTATTCATCTTTAGTTCTTTGATTAATTGCTCTAAGTACTGTGTCTCCTCTGATCTTTTGATTTGGGTGCTTGGGCTTGGGTTATCCATATCATCTGGTTTTTTCATATGCTTCAAAATTTTCTGTTGTTTTTGGCCTCTTGGCATTTGCTTAACTTGATAGGTTCTTTTAGGATTTGTAGACTGATTAAAACCCTTATCTCTAAGTTGTCAGATCTACAGCTTTGTGGAGTACACTTTAAGTAACCAGCAGGTGGCACCTGCGAGCCACGTATTCCCCTCAAGCCAGTTTTCCCTCACTTTGTCTTTGTGGTGAGTGGGGGTGTGAGTCTTGTGGGGTCCAATTGGTGCACCAAGCTTGCGTGTGTATTTGGTTTTGTCTGCCCTGTATATGGGGCTTTGTGTCTGAGCAGTTAGGGAGTGGGGGCAGCTTTAATAATCAAATCTCCCTGGTGTTCCTGGAGATTGAAAGCTGTTGCAATAGTCTAATACTTCAGTTCAGTCTTGCCACAGTTTGTTTCTGCCATTGACCCACAAGTCCTTGGTATTGACGTATGGTCCCTGGGACTTTGAATGGGTCCCTCTTCCAAGCCGTGCACTCTTAGGCCCTCTGCTAAGGAATGACTGTTCTATGTCACAGGTGATTGCCATCCCCCCAGGGCAGTTCTGGGCTGCAGGGCTGTGTAGGGGCATTCCCAGTCTGCTGAAAGGATGGCTGAATGGGGCATGTTAATTTCCCCCTTTTCACAGAGCTCCACCTTCCCAACTCTGGGACAACCAGCTGAGGGTGCAGGAAAGGCTAATGTCCACGCCCGATTTTGTGGTGTGTGCATGTGTTGTTGGAAACACTTCCCATCACACTGGGTTGTTTGGGGCAGTTCTGGGCTGTGGAGCTGGCACCAGGCAGGAGCATTCCCTGCCCACTGGGAAGATGGCTGTAAGGGGATGCCCCCCTTTTCTTGGGAAATTGTGGTGTTTAGTGAATTTTCTCAGCCACTGGACTTATTGCCTCATGTCTCAGAGCTCTCTTAGTTCTGCTCTTGTCTGGGCCCAAATTGCAAGTCTTTGAGGCTTTCTGCAATGGGCTTCTTAGAGTAATTGTTTTAGAAAAAGAGAAAAAGTTAAAAAAAAAAAAAAAAAAGGAAGGGCCCTCCTTGCAGATCTAATGGGTTATTGAAATGCTAAGAGCAAGGAGATTAGGGCCATTAAGGAAGAATCAATAAAGCAGAGAAACCAGCTCTTTAGAGATTTGCATATGAGTCTGACTCTGCCTGAGCCCTGCCCTTCCCTGTTCTATGTTCACCAGAACTCTGAAAAGGCTCCACTTTTATTTTTGGGTTTTTCTTGCTGTTTTTGCTGTCCCTGTCTCCTCTCTGCCAGGCTGACTGCTCCTGGATTCTCTGGTGTCTGGTCTCAGTCTATCTGTGTTTGGAGTTTGGATCAGTAGAAGGAGTTTCCGAAAAGAGCCACAACTGCAGTTCTCCCTCCTTGTTCCCAGCAGCAATGGCCCCTCCTCCCACAGAACTGAGCTTGGCAGGGAGGATTGCGGGTCCCTTGGCCACAAAAACTTACAGATTTCGCTGCTCTCAGCTGTTCCACACATTCATAAGAGCTGTGTGAAGAATGCTCAAACTCAAATTGCTATGTGGTGTCCGGTCCATGCAGTTCCTGGCTTTCCACCTCCTGCCCTGGAGGAGTAACTAAAACATACACCTCACCACTCCACCATCTTCACACCAGCTAGTCTCTTAAGTCCTGTCTGTGGACTGCTTGAATGCAGTTTGCCATGCATGCTTATTAAATGTCACGTGTCCAAGGTAGAGAAGGAGTTCACTGGTTTATGCTTGAGGTTTGAATATGCCAGAAGTTCTCTCTAGACCCAGACCAAAGTATCTATACTTTCTGAGGCAGCAAAGTTGAGAACTTTTTCTTTGTGGATCTTTCGTGTGAAAGAGGGAAAGGGAACTTCTATTCTCAAAAGTCCAAGGGATCTTTGTAAACTGTTGGCATGGTTTCCATTGCTGAATATCAATGATTCAGGAATCAAACTCAAGCACTGTAATTGTGAATCAGCTTCTCAAGAGGCCTCACCTTGAGCAGGGAGTTTCCTTTCTTGTCCTGGAGCCTTGCCTGGCATCCCTCCCAGCCAGGTGCAGTGACATCTATTTCTTCCCTATGAAGACCTGGGTCCCTGAAGGATGCTGACCACAGTGAGGCAGCTGTAGCCGACCCTTAGTCCACTCAGGCCCGGGGCCAGGATTTCTCTTGCTGTGTTTAACAGCTTTATTGAGATTTAATTCACATAAGATAAAATTCACCCATTTAAAATGTGTAAGTCAATGGTTGTAGTACAGTCACCACAATTGTGCGGCCATCACTATGCTCAATTTTACAACATTTTCATCTCTCCAATAAGAAACCCTTTTTCTTAGCCATCAGCTCCCAATCTCCCCTTCCTCCCACCCCCTGACAACAACTAATCTACTTTCTGTCTTTATAGATTTTCCTATTTTGGACATTTTATATAAGTAGAGTCAAACAACATGTGCTCTTTTGTGTCTGACTTCTTTCACTTAGCATAATGCTTTCAAGGTTCATCCATGATGTAGCATGTATCGGTATTTCACTTCTTTTTCTTGCTGAGTAATATTCCATTGTATGGATATACCACATTCTGTTTATCCGTTCATCAGTTGATGGACATTTGGGTTGTTTACACTTTTTGGCTATTATGAACAATCCTGATATGAACATTTCTATACAAGTTTTTGAGTGGCCATATGTTTTCATTTCTCTTGGATTTTGTTTTGGTTTGCTAAAACTTCCAGAATGCAATATACTAGAAGTAGGTTGACTTTTTATAATGGGAATTTTTTACTTTACAAATTTACAGTTCTAAGGTCATGAGAGTGTCCAAATTAAGGCATTAAGATGAAGATACCTTTTCTGAGTAAAGGCAGCTGGCATTTGGGATCTCTGTCACATAGGAAGGCACATGGTGACATCTGCTGATCTCCCAGTTTCTGGTTTCAAAAATGGCTCTCTCAGCTCCTGTGGGTCCTCCTTGTTTCTCCTGGAGGCAAACTCTGGATTACATCTGTTAGCTTCTCTGAGCTGTCTCCAAAATGCCTCTGCCTTTTATCCTCTCATAGAGAGCTCCAGCAAGGGGATTAAGACCCACCTTGAAAGGGTGGGGTCTTATCTCCATGGAAACAACCTAATCAAGAGGCCCCACCCAAAATGTTCTGGCCCCACAAGATTGGATTAAAACAACTTGGGCTTTTCTGGGGAACATGACAGATCCAAACAAGCACAGGTATATACGTAGGAGTGGAATTGCTGGGCCATATGGTGACTCTATGTTTAGCATTGAGAGGAACTGCCAGATTGCTTTCCAAAGCAGCTGCCCCATTTTACAATCCCACCAGCTGTGTGAGGGTTCCAATTTCTCCACATCCTCATCAACATTGTTATTATCTGACTTTAAAAAAAAAAATGTAGTGTAGCCACATATACACTACTCACAATTTTCCATTTTAACCACTTTCAAGTGTACAATTCAGTGGTATTAATTACATTAACAGTATTGTGCTACTATCACCAATATCTATTACCCTCATTTTTATCACCTCAAATAGTAAAACTCCATACTGATTAAGCAATAGCATCTCAATTACTCTTAACCCCTGCCCCTGGTAACCTGCAATGTACTGTATCTGTTTCTGTAAATTTGCATATCCTAAATAGTTCATATATTCAAGATCATACAATATTGTCTTTTTGTGTCTGGCTTATTTCATTCAACATGGTGAATTCAAGTTTCATCCATGTTGTAGCATGTATCAGAACTTTATTCCTTTTTAAAGCTGAATACTACTCCATTGTGTGTATATATCACATTTTGTTTATCCATTCTTCAGTTGATGGACACTTAGGTTGCTTCAATCTTTTGACTATTGTGAATAATGCTGCTGTGAATATCTGTGTGCAAATATCTGTTGAGGTCCCTGCTTTCAATTCTTTGAGAACACACCAAGAAGTGGGTTTGCTGAGTCATATAATTCTATAGTTGACTTCCTGAGAAATCAGCAAAATGATTTCCACAGTGGCTGTGTAATTTTACAATCCCATGAACAATGTATGAGGGTTCCAATTTCTGTGCATTTTCACCAACACTATTTTCTTTCTTTCTTTTTTTTTTTTCCATAATAGCCATCCTAGTGGGTATAAAATGCTATCTCATTGTGGTTTTGATTTTCTTTTCCTTGATAACCAATGATGTTGAGCATCTTTTTATGTGCTTACTGATTATTTGTATATTTTCTTTGGAGAAATGTCTATTCAAGTTTGTATTCATTTTCTAGCTGCCAAAACAAATACCAAACAATGGATGAACCTAACAATAGGAATTTATTGGCTCATGGCTTTGGGGTTAGGAGAAGTCCAAAATTGAGGCATTAGCAAGGCAATGCTTTCTCCCTGGAGACTGTGGAATTCTGGGGCTGGCTGCCAACAATTCTTGGGTTTTCTTGACTTTTCTGTGACATTGCAATACACATGGTGATGTCTTCTCCTTTCCCCCCCAGGTTCCATTGACTTTCAGCTTCTGGCTGCTCCCCATGGCTTCTCTCTGCTTCTGTCTGAATTTCATTCTGCTTATAAAGGAGCAAAGCCCTACCTTATTCAGTTGGGCTACACCTTAACTGAAGTAACTTCTTGAAAAGATCTTATTTACAATGGCTCCATATCCACCAAAATGCAGACCAAAACCACAAACATGTCCAAACTGGAGTGCACAATTCAATCCACTACAGTCTGCCCTCTTGACCTGCAAAAGACATGCTCTTCCCACATGCAAAATACATTCATTCCATCACAACATCCCCAAATGTTTAAGTCATTTCAGTAATAACACTAAGCACAAAGTCTCATCAAAACACATTATGGGTGTAGTCTGTCCTAGGGCAAAATTCCTCTGTCTGATGGACCTGTGATACCTAGAAAATGAGTTATCTGCTTTCCATGTACAATAAACAGACAGGCATTCCCATTCCAGAAGGGAAAAATTGGGAGGAAAACAGGGGTCAGAGGTCCCAAACAAATCCAGAAACCAGCAGGGAAAACTCCGAGGTCTGAGAGTCATCTGTGGATCAATGTTTTGTCCTCAGGGCCTAATGGAGCAGCAGCTCTGCCCCTTCTGAGTTCTTGGGTGGTGATCAGATTCTCCACGAATGTTGCGGCACAGACCCCACCCTCTCCAAGCATTGGGTGGTGGAACTCTCCTTGAACAAGTGGGTACAAGGCCCACCCCTCCAAGTGCAGGGGCAAACCAGCCCTTACCACCCTCATGGGCAGGCCCACTCTCTTGGTCCAAGGAGATCTCTTCAGTCCAAACTTCAGTTTCCAGGGCTTTGCCCTGGAAGTCATTCTTTTTCAATTCATCCCTTATCTGTCCCTTTCAGGCACTGCTTCTGTTCATACAAATTTTGCAAAATCCTTGTCAGCTTTTATGCAGTTCAGGCAGGTCCAAACCATCAGACAATAGAACTTTCCACAGATCCTTGCTGGATAACTACATTTGCAGTTCTGATATGTCTGACTGGATCCATGTTCAGCCACACCCTCTTTAGCAAACATTTGTTCAATTAAACCCTCACATGGAGCCCTGTCCTTTGCATACTCACTTCCCGAAAGCTCAGAGAGGTCCATGATAGAGCCATTTCTGGCCTTAATCTCAGAGTACAATATCTGAATAGGCTGAGAATTTTCAGAACCATCAGTTGCTGGTTCCTTTGTGGTTAAGAGTTTAATTCTCAGCTTATCTCGTTCCTCTCACATTTTACTATAACCTTCCAGAAGAAGCCAGGCTACACCTTCCACACTTAGCTTGGAAATCTCAACTAAATATCCAGGTTCATCACTTACAAGTTCCATTTTAAATCCAGCATCAGTCTCTGCTGCTTTATAGCAGCAATCACCTTTTCTCCGGTTTCCAGTAACACATTCATTGTATCCTTCTAAGGCCTTATTGTAAGTACTTTTAACATCCGTATTTCTAACAACAGTTTCATAAAAGCTGTCTAGGCTTTTTCTATCAAGTGCCTCACAGTTCTTTCAGCCTCTAACCATTACCCAATTCCAAAGTCATTTCCAATTTTTAGATATTTGCAATAGCAGAATTCCATTCCTGGTGACACAAACTGTGTTAGTTTCCTAGCTTCTAAAACAAATACCATACAATAGGTTGACTTAACAACAAGAATTTATTAGCTTACAGTTTTGAAGCTAGGAGAAGTCTAAAATTGAGGCATCAGAAAGGCACTATTTTCTCCTTGAAGAACACCCAAATCATTCCATCCCTCCCCCCATCCCATCGTATTTTTCATTTAGTTTTTGTCCCCATTATTCTACTCATCCATCCACACATTGGATAAAGGGAGTGTGATCCACAAGGCCCCCACAATCACACAGTCACACCATGTAAGCTACATAGTTAGGCAGTCGTCTTCAAGAATCAAGGCTACTGGGTTGGGGTATTTACTTTTAGCTATTCCAACACACCAAAACCTAAAAAGAGATATCCATATAGTGCATAAGAATGCCCACCAGAGTGACCTCTCAACTCCATTTGAAATCTCTCAGCCTCCAAAACTTTACTTTGCCTCATTTTGCTTCCCCCTTTTGGTCAAGATGTTCTCAATCCCACTATACCAGGTCCAGGCTCATACCCGGGAGTCATATCCTGCATTGCCAGGGAGAGTTACACCCCTGGGAGGCAGGTCCCACATAGTGGGGAGGGCTGTGAGTTCACCTGCCGAGGTGGCTTAGCTAGAGAGAGAGAGAGTGGGCCACATCTGAGCAACAAAGAGGCACTTAGGGGGAGACTCTTAGGGACAACCACGAGTAGGCTTAGCCTCTGCCATGCAGCATCAAGCCCCACAAGGGCAAGCCCCAAGATTGAGGGCTCAGCATCCAAATTATCAATCCTCAATGTTTGTGAGAATATCAATAGTAACCCAGGTGAGGCAGTCCAACACTTCCGCATTTCCCCCCAGCTCCTCAGGAGGACCCTGCAAATACATTGTTATTCTCTGCCCAAATTACTTTGTGATTTGTTGCTATTTCACACTAACCTGTATAAACCCAGCAGATCTCACTTCCCTTTTCAAAGTTCCATGTAATTATGGTGTTTAACAAAGTGACCACACAAGTCAAATTATTTAGTGTGCTGCAGAAGATATATATCTCACATCAAATAAACATCTTTTCCCTTGGTCTCACATGGAAGTTGAAGTTTTAAAACACAGTCAATACTGTCCTCTACCCTCTGGCCTGATTTGCCCTAGTGCTAACCAGATCTGCTTCATTCACATCTCTAATTGAAGCCTGGACTCTTTTTCAGTTTTTTTGACAGTTGCTGTATGTGCCAATGCCGGCATTCATAGCTGCTGAGCTCTGTGCAGCAGTGTTTTTAATACAGGAATGGTTAAATAAAATATGATAATCTATACATGGAATGCTACATATGGAATGCTGCTATAAGGAATGAGGCAACTCAGTATTCCCTGACTTGGAAAGATGTCCCTGATACACTGTTAAGTGGAAGGGGAAGAAAGCAAGTTGCAAAATGGTATGTTTAGGATGCAATTTTTGTTAAACAATTATTCATAGTAAAATGAGGACATACTTAAAGAAGAGAAACAATTTTGGAAGAATATATACCAGAAAAGCTATTGTTGCCATTGAGGGACAGTATTATAAAAGCTGTTAATATATTAGTAATTCTATATTAATAATTATATATTAATAATATTTGAATCTTGTATCATAAACATGAATTTTATAATTAGGAAAAAATTAAGAAGGGAAAATAGGACAGATAGAAACACAGACGGAAACCGGTTGCTCCATCACTTTACCCAATGTCAGGCAATGGTGCAGCAGGGATCCCTGTCTTGAAATTGAGGATTTTGTGGGAGAGGAGGTCCAAGTAAATGGAAAATTAAAGTCCCCTTGTGTCTTTTTCTTTTGGCCTTTTTTGCTCTTTCAGAAGATGGCAGGTGGTTACTTTTTTTTTTTCATTTAGAGTTTTTTTTTTTTTAGTCCTATTGGTGAAAAATCTTTGTCGGAGAATTTTCTCCCTCTGTAGAGAGGCAGCTTTTTTTAGTTCTGTTGCATCAAGAATAGTGGTTTGTTGTACCCAAGAGATGTTTATAATGGAATTTTTTTTACAAATTGTACCTCTCCCTTAAAAGGCTGACAGAAAAGTTGTGTAGTAGAGCAGTGAGAGCATACTGTGAAAGCTATTTGATTCAGTTATAATATGCATTTTACATATACAATTTGCCATCTTGCTGGCATCCAGGCATCCCACAGTCACAGATCGTGGCCTAATAGGCTCCTGTGTCACTTCTCCGTTCACTTCTCACTCTAAATTTCTTTTTCCACTCAATTTTAGCATGTTTTTCCACTGTGTGTACCATATGTGTTTTTCCCAATGACTAATTTTATGCAATTCACTTTTTTTTTCTGAGCCTACTTCTTTATTCAACAACTAATAAAGTTATTCAACACCTACAAGAAGCCAAGCACGTTGCTAGACATTAAGAACTATAACAATGAACATGACAAAAACAGTCCGTCTTCAGAGGCTTGAAGTCTAGAAAGGTGAGGAGTTTGGGCTGAACCACCAGTAAGTCTTCTGTCCCAGCAATACCAGTCTGTGATTTGAATGGGATTACATTCCAATTCCTTGACCTGAGGACAATTTAACAAGGTTTTTCAAATGGTCTCAACAAAGTTTTAAAGCATTAAAGATTTCCCGTGTGAACACTGGTAAAATAATTCTGAAAATCAGAAGCAGGAAAGCAATTATTTCTTTGGAAAGCAATTCAACCATAAAATAGAATTATGCATTTTCCCCTGCAATTCTGTTTATTTCAACTTTTATGATTTTGAAGAGATTCTACTGTCTGAAGTTTTTCACGCATTCAGGTATTTTGCATGATGTCTGATGTGATCAGTAATAAAGGTTGCAATGAAGTAATAGCTGTGATCGTATCTGCAACTGGGTATGCCTGAGTCCAAATTCTGTAGAGCAGTCAGCAAACTGTCAATTCCAAGGAAGATGTCTGATGAACTCCTCAGGAAATGAACCGGCAACTTCGACAAACTCCTCGGGAAATGAACTGGGATATTCGATGAAAGTGTTCGATGAACTCCTCAGGAAATGAACCGGCAACTTTGACGAACTCCTCAGGAAACGCTTCACTGGGCAGCCGAGGAAGAAGTGAAGGTCCTCTATCTGTCTCGCTTGTAAGTCTTCAACTGATTAACTGGATTAAATCCAGCCAATTGCATTCTCTCATTCTGGAAGACACGCCCTTTGGTGAGTCATCAGTCACAGCTGCAGTCAATTGACTGATGATTTAATAAACCAGCCTGTTGGTTTATTAACCAGCCACAAACCTCCTCACAGCAATTGTTAGGCCAGTGTTTGCTTGACCAGACAGCTGGATCCTATCACCTGGCCAAGTTGACACATGAATCTAACCATCACACCACCCCATAGGCAGGTGGAGTGGCAAACCCTTCTCTTGGGTGACTATGACGCCTCCTCTGAACACAAGACAGGGAAAAGAGCTCTCAAAAGGGAAAAAGAGAGAGAGAGAGAAAAGTTAAGGTCTAAAGAGGTTTCTAAGGGTATTAAACATCAAGACAGTTTTTCTGGGAACATGCATCCCTTCCACACAAAGGTAAAATACAAGGTGGATGGAATAAACTGAAAGAGATAAAAAGTCTAAGAGAGACGTATTTTCACTCTGATCGAATCAGTGGTCTCTGATGGGAGGCAAGGGAGAAACAGTCAAAGGGATTTTTGTCTAAGCACTTAAGAAACAGAAATAGAGAGTAAAAAAATACCACCTGGGTTTCAGGAAACAAGGTGATTCCCTAAGGCATTTGATGAATTAATGAATGTTCTGGATGTCTTATTTCCAGAGGGGCATGCAATATAAATCATGGGATCAGTGGTATATAAAGTCATCAAGGTAATTTAAAAGCAGTCAGCCTTCTAACTTCCCTGGCCCAACCATGGAAGTGAATCAGACAAGAATGTTGTCAAGAGTTAAGTCTGAGTCTTGAAAATTATTTGGTTTCACATCTCTCAGTGATCAGGCAAGTAGAACAACCATCTTGCTTGGGTCTCAGTTGATTAGTTAAATTTAGAGCTAAAGGACACTTTCCTCTTGCGATCTAAAAACAACAGGAATTTTCTTTTCTGTACAAGCAGCTATGAGGTTATCAGGAAGTAACTGCCCATCTGAAAGGAACTGGTCATCTTTTCCTTGATCAATTAGTATATCCAGCTGAGACCCTGGATATGACTTCACAAGATGGGTAGCATCATAAACCTTCCATTTACTTTGATCTGATCCCAAATATCCACTAAAGGCTTTTTTGCCCCAAGGACAGAGCACCGGGCTGCAAATTGGAGCAAATGCCGACACGGATTTGTATTTTCCTGGGTTCTTCAAAGCACAAATCAGAGCTCCTTGGCCTCCCATGGAATGGCCAAAAATAGACATCCTTTGGGGGTCCGCTGGGAAATTGGCACTGATGAGTTGGGGAAGCTCCTCCATTACATAAGAGTACATTCTGTAGTTAGGTTTCCAAGGATCTTCAGTGGCATCCACATAAAATCCAGCACCAGTGCCAAAGTCCCAGCTCTCATCTTCTCCTTCAGTATTGCAACCACGAGGACTGGTATCTGGAGCAATGACGACAAGACAATGTTCTGAGGCAGCCTGATGGTAACCGGATTTTGATATAAAATTTTGTTCTGTGCAAGTTAAGCCTTTTCTCAGAAAATCAAGCCTTAATTTCCAAGGTCTATCTGTTCTTCAGCATCTCACTAAGGAAACTGTCCAGACAGCCAGTAGAGTGCAGGGCATTTTCCAGTTTCTGCCTTTGGTGGTAGGTACACAGCAAATTTCATTTTGCAGTTCAGCTCAACACTGTCATGTTCAAACACTTTCTGCAATCCTCCAAAGCACTTGTTGCTGGAAATCTGTTTCAAAGCCATTTCTCTCCTGTCCAGTTGCTGCTTGCTTTTCCGTCTGCACCATAGGGTAGAGAATCCTCCGGGGGCGGTGGGAAGGAAGACCTATGCAATTCACTCATAATTAACAACTTTTTGTTTGTTTTTTTCTAACAGAAGTCCTGGAGGGGATTTGGGAGCCAAAAAGAAAAAGAAGAAACAGAAGAGAAAAAAGGAGAAACCACATTCCGGAGGCACCAAGTCAGATTCCGCATCCGATTCCCAGGAGATCAAAATTCAGCAGCCTGCCAAGGTAAGAGCCCGTTCTCTTTTCACTCCAAAGGCACCAAATGCGTGCGGGAGTGGGTACAGCTCAGCGCCCAGCGGGTCGAATGGCACTAGTGAGTGCAGGGGATTTACAGCCTTCCTAAAACTGATTGTGGCACCCAAATAACCAAGAGGGACACGCCGGGCTTTGATGTGTATGCAGATACCTCTGTAGTTTTCCCTTTTCTTGGTGAATTAGTGATTAAACTGTAGTTATAGAAGAAAGTCACAATGTGAGCTTGTTAGGTTTTTTTAATATTTTACTTATTTTGACACTTTCAGTTTATGGTTACCTTTAATTTACACATTTACATATTTTCAGTGATTAAGATTCCTTATCCTACTAGAAAAATATATTGAAAAATGTAATTAAACTCCTACCAACTTCCACAAAGTAAAACTAATCAAAATGGGGAGTCAGCATGCAACTGTTTCACAGTACTAAGCAACTGATTGGTGGAACTTTGTTAGTAAAACTACATATTTTCTAGAATATTTAATATGAGTGTTGACAGACATGATTGTACCTTTTTTCCTTTTTTTTTAAAATTAACTTTATTTATCAAATTAAAAAACCTTTCCAAACAAAACAAAGCAAAGCAATGGGAAAAACAAATATCCTGAAACAACTTAATTCCTTCCAGTATGCTCCTACCATACCAAAAGAAAATTAACAATTTTTTAAGATACACTTTTAGTTCAGAAGATACTAACATTGTAATTTTCCTGGGTGTCTGTCTAATTACCTGAATAGCACAGCACATTTCAGCCAGGCAGTCATGGGGAAGTCTGACGCTGACTCAGTCTTCAGTTGTGGTTCCTGATTATACCACCGAGGGTGGGAAATAGCCCAACCTTCCCCTGAGAGAAATGCCCATGTTAGACGAAGCCAGCAGATTTCCCATGGGTCTGTGTATTGGGGAGTGGCACGGGCGGCAACCACCAGTCACAGTTTTCGTGTGCTGGGCCCCAGAGGCAGCAAGTCCTCTTGCTGTAAGAAGCTCAGGGTGCAAAGGGGGAGCGTTATAAGTGCAGTGAAATAGAGGGTAGTTTGATGATTGATTGCAGCTCAATATAAGTTATCTCTGTGTATTGTGTGAGGACGAAGCTGCCTCTGGTCAAGTGGGAGATGTGGGGTCAGTCTGGCTCTAGCACCCCAAGCCCTGTGTTTTGGACAAGTCACTGTAGCCCTTTCTCCGTGAAGTGGGAATGCCACTGTTCCGGTTTGCTAATGCTGCTGTTACGCAAAATACCAGAAATGGATTTGCTTTTATAAAGGGGGTTTATTTGGTTCCAAAGTTCCAGTCTTAAGGCCATAAGGTGTCCAAGGTAAGGCATCAGCAATCGGGTACCTTCACTGGAGGATGGCTAATGGCATCCGGAAAACCCTTGTTAGCTGGGAAGGCACGTGGCTGGTGTCTGCTCCAGAGTTCTGGTTTTAAAAGGGCTTTCTCCCAGGATGTTCCTCTCTAGGCTGCAGTAGCTCTCCAAAATGTCATTCTTATTAGCTGCTTTCAGGTTGTATTTCAAAATGGCATTCTCCAAAATGTCTCTGCATTAGTTTCTCAGGGCAAACTCTGGGCTAGTACCTCCAAAGCATCAGCAAAACTGCTTTCAACGGCCGTCTTCAAAATGTCTCTGTAAGTTGCAGCAAGTTCCTTCTGTCTGAGCTCTTATATAGTGCTCTAGTAAACTAATCAAGGCCCACGCTGAATGGGCAGGGCCACTCCTCCATGGAAATTATCTAATCAGAGTCATCACCTGCAGTTGGGTGGGTCACATCTCCATGGGAACAACCTACTCCAAAGGTTCCAACTTAATCAACTCGTGTATGTCTGCCCCTACAAGAATGCATCAAAGAATATGGCTTTTTCTGGGGGACACAATATATACAAACCGGTACAGCCACGTTTTCCCCAACTCACAGAGTTGTTAGGGGGTTAAAACGAGATCATTCTTACTCAGTAGTTTCATATTGTAAAGCAGTTACTACCATTGTGCAAGGGCTTTAAAATCCTTTCTTGTCCAAAGTTTATATTGTATCACATGAGGTGAGTCTTGTAGGTAATTTTTCTGTTAAGGACCAGGAATCATGGAGAAGTGAAATCACTGGTCCCAGTCTTTCCCTGGCTGACTCAGTGGGTGAGGGGAGATAGGGTCCTCCTCCCTTTTCAGCTTTTCAGCTTGGTTCTCCTGTAATAAATATTCTATCCACTAGACTCCAGGTTCAAGGTAACTCATAATGAGGATACCATCATAGGTGTGCAAGTGATTTTCCCCATTTCTCGAAATTGCCTCTGAGCTGATGTGCAGCCGTGGACCTCTCCTTATTGCATCTCCATCACTCTCAGCTCCCACCTGACCTCCATATTCTTCTGTGGCTCCGAGCCCTTCTCCTGCTTCTGGCCACAAATAAGAAACTAGAGCCAACGTAGGCAACAGGAGCTGTTAGCATTATATGGTAGGGAATTTCATTTTTTAAATTGAAAGTCCAGATTGTCTTAATGTGGGCTTTTTCCCTTGCCTCTTTAAACTGGGGCTCCTTTCCCAGTTTAAACTGATGCCAGCTGTAGATAATAACATAATGTGCAAGTAGACAGTACTTGGAGAATATTCTAGGCTACCCTCGAACCAAAATAAAAAATTTGTGGATTCTTGTAGATTTCTTAGCGGTTGGGGATGTGGGCGTTTTCCCTAAGTGTTAAATTTGGAAATTAATGGGTAAAAAGCATAGTAGATGTTTAGTAATCCATGCGGAGCAAATGGGGAGGAAAACAGGGGTGCCCGACTCTTACCTAGGAATGTTGTAGTGGGAAGTTAATAAGGGGTTGGTATAAGTCTCTCCTTCCCTAACACTAATTCATTTCCCTCAGATGGTGCTACTATGGAAGATGAGTGGCTAGGTTTCAGAATTAGCCGAGTTTTCCTTACTGCTCTGTTGCCAAAGATTGAAAACAGTACTTACTTAAATCTTCAGTCTACTTTGAGAAAGTATTTAGATAGTGGGCATCGGGACATAAATATTTCCTGAACAGTCATGCCATGCAGAGAAGGTTGACCAGCAGGATGATAGCCGGTTAGGAATAAACCAGCCTGAGTCTCACGGAGCTGAGATGTCACTGCTCCTTGGGAACAAAGATGCCCACTCATGTTTGTGGCAAAATGTTTGTTAATGTTGGAGGATTTAAGTCAAATATCAAGAAAGAGCTATTACAATGACAAATTAGGTACTGACACTGTCAGTGTATTTTTTTAAGACTGGGTTCTACTTTCCCTTTTTTAAGACAACTGATGCATGTTGAAGCATTCTTAGTTAAAATATGCCGAGATCTCAGTTCCTATTTAAGTTACAAATCTCCTAAAAGACTGTCTTGTTGGGGGTTAAAGTGGATGTAAATTTCACTTTGCTAGAGATCATTCATTTTCATTTTTATGTTGGAGATTCAAAAGAAATCAGAACAAGAGAAATAATCCCCAAATACAGTAAATTTGAACAGAACTTAGTTAACTTAGTCTGTGTGATTTCTACATGACCCTTATTATTTTAAACTGTGTCGCTCTGGGTTGTGGTTATTACAAGTGGAGGTAGCAAGCCTTTACCCTCCTCCCAGCATACACCGACACTTTGCTTCCTTGAATCGTTTTAGTGGCAAGAGTTGCAAGGACACCCAGTGAGAACAACAGTCACAGGACGGTCTATACTATATAAACTCCACTTTGTACCGTGTCAGTGGGCAAGCTCTCCAGTTTGAATTGTTTGCTCCAGGCACAGACTTTAGATCCAAAGTTGGGACAGAAGTCCAGAGTGGCTGGTTATAAACCCTGGGGGAGCGGTTGTGCCTTTCCTTAGTGTTCCTGGTGTGCTGGTATACGGGGAAACAGAAGATGCTCTGCAACATCTTCTGACTACTTCTGAATGAGAGCGAGAGTGCTCTTTGCATGCTACCAGAATTCCACACTTCTCAGTTAATCTGCATATATTAAAATCTCGCCAATTTTCACATTCCGTCCTTGGAACCCTCTCAGTTCAAGGGTAGTCTCATTTTCTGAGTAGTACTATGTTATTTAAGGGATTAAAAAAAGGATTGGGGATTCTTCAGAGATGACAGGAATTCTGGCTTTGAGGGAGGAGCCTTGGCTCTAAAGATATTGTCCATTTTACAGACTGAGAATATGTTTGACTTAAGGGGGAGGCTGTGACTGGGAGATATGCATGGCTAGAGGAAGCAGCTGTCCTCCAGGGGGGTTAGGATTAGGTTTAGGAGAAGGGCAGTGTGCAATTCAGGAAGAAGAGTCACTGACAGGCTCCTTTCTGGGTTATCACTTCCTTCCTGGCTCAGCACTGAGTCCAAATTTCTTTTCTTTCCTTCCATTTTTTTTAATGAACTGAGATTTCCCTCATCTGCCTGGTTTCCCTTCTAGAAGTTACTGGCTTCGTGCCCCTGTTACATTGCAGAGCATTAGTCCTGGTGGTGAGAGCGAGGCCAGTGGGTGGCTGGCAGTAGTGCTGCCCCTTTGGGCTCCTCTTCCAGGAGACAGAAGGTGAGGACACCGCAGGTGGCGGGAGACGGAAGCCGAGATGGGGGGTTTCATTTTAGGTTCCCAAGCTACCTGAGCCTCGCAGCGATGGCAGAACTGTTATCTTGGACGTCACAGGTCTGCTTGTATTTCGAGGCGTCTACATAACTGGGCCCAAAGCCTCAATCCACGGGAGGATCATTTGCCTGCAGGATCATGGTCTCCACTGCAGGGATATGTGTGCCCTGGGTTGGAGTGGCGGCAGCTCCCCACGGCCTATGTCTCCGTGTCTTGCTATTCCAGAACCCCGCCATCCCCATGCAGAAGCTGCAGGACATCCAGCGAGCAATGGAGCTGCTGTCTGCCTGCCAGGGACCCGCCAGGAGCCTCGAGGATGCTGCAGAACACAGATACCAGTTCTGGGACACACAGCCGGTGCCCAAACTGAGTAAGAGAGCCGGGTCGGTGACAGGCACAGAACACAGAGACCTCACTTCACCTGTGTGATTGTTTCATTTCACAGATTAGAAGTTTACATGAAAATGCTTCTTAGAATATAAATTTTAGGTGATGATATTGATTTTTAATAACATAATTTTAGCCCAATTCCTATTCCCCTAAAAATAGGCAATTTTCCCACCCCTGAAACATTAGAGAATTAAAAAATGTGTATATTAAAGAGAGAGTCTTTCTCTCTCTTTTTTTTTTGGGGGGGGGGTTGGTTTCTGAGCTTTATGGAGTTAATTGTTTTTCCTGAGCCTGGCAGTTTCACATCTCTGTTATTCCAAAAGACACAGAAAATTTGCCCTGTGACTCTTAGTGAAATGGGAAATTGACACTAACACTCACTGGAATGTGAATTAGCATCAGTTCTATCACACCCCGGGGTAGGAGCGGGGATGCCCTGGGAGGCCACACCCCTGATGCTGGGGTCCCTAAGACTTTGAGAAGGGAACTTGCCATAAACCATTTAATTGTTCCCTCTTTCACGTTATATAAAAATGTGATGTTGTAAATGTCATACAAATTTTTGAATGTATGACATCCAAAACCCACTGCTTTGTCATATGTATTTATGGATCACTATATCATTTATTTCTACTTTTCTTTCTTGATTGTTCATGGTCTAGAATCTATAGATATAAAGGAGTTAGGTGCCATCCAAAATTTTTAATAGCCCAGCTAGGTATGGATAATTTGTTTTGTCAAATACAAATTGGGGAAAGTCTTTCTCCATGTCTTCAAATAGGGTTTTCAATAAAGAGACCACCCCCCTTTCGTCACCCCACCTCAGTCAGCTTCAAAGGCACATGCTTCAGAGTGTAAAGAAAAGAAAGAAATTATCTTAGCTTGCCTGTTTTCTTTCAGACTCTAGAAATAAATTAAGTAATGGAGGAAGATTCTAGGGTGAATCTAAGTGGCGTTAAATTCAGTTACCGTTAGCAAAAGGGACTGAATGTGTTGGTCTGAAGGTGCCCTGTCGAGTGGAAGAAAGCTGCTCCCCTGGGCACCCACCCGGGACCACCCTGTGGGCAGAGCCCAGGAGCTCACTACATTTCAGCCTCGCATGGCTTTCTGGCTCCTGGGATAGTTCCGGCGAAGGCCAGAGCAGAGGGTTCCTGCGGCCCCCATTAGTTGGGGGTCGAGGGGATTCGCCTCGGGAATGCCGTGAGCTGAGCGGAGTGCTAAGCGTCAGTCCAGGGACTCTGCAAGGCGAGCCCCATCTTTGGACATTGGGGGTTCATATAGATCCCAGGTAACTGGGTGCTCAATGAAGCAGCAAAGGTAGGATTAGAAAGGAGAGAGAGTAGGTGGTGGGGGGCCCCCGGGAGCCGGTGCAAACCCTGCGGTCCCCACCTGGAGGAGTGTTCTGTGACCTGAGACTCCGCTCCTGCCAGCTGTGTGCTCAGTGTATATCCGTGGGGGCCCAGTGGTAGCGCCGGTGCTGGGGCATATGCCAGGGGGGCATGTGGGGGAGGAAGGAGGGTGCATGGTGCCCAAGCAGGGGAAGAGGGAAAGATGCCGTGAGCAGGGACACCTCGGCTTATATCTGAGAACCAGGAGGGGCCATCGGGGAAGGACAGAGGGAAGGGCCTTTAAAGCAGAGGGGAGCCCTGAGCTGGGCCAGCCGGAGAGAGGCCAGGGTGGTGAAGGGCCAGGCAGTGGCCTCGGTGCAAAGAAGTAAACAGGCTGGAAGTCAATTTCGGATTGTGCCAGATGGGTGAGAGGTCACTGCAGCCCTTCCCCTTGCACCCCCGCCTGTTGCAGTGCAGAGTAAAAAGAACATCTCTAAGGTGTCATATCAAATCTATGATGCATACAGTGGTGCTGCACAATAAATCTGTTATCTGGGGGTGCAGCTTGGTCATTGGATGACAGAGGATTTCTTTTGTTTTATTGGTGAAATAGCAGTTAATCTATGTCAGTATGCAACTGCCCTGTTTCACTTCAGAGGTAGCCGAAATATTAAAGCACATTTTTCAAGATTATATTAAATCCAAGGGCCCAAAATGCGATTTTGTGAATTTAAGTGGGCATTTTGAGCTGTAAAAACCCCTGTGCAATTGAACATGCTTTCTCCACGTCTTTCTCTCTCCCTCCCTCTCCAGATGAAGTAGTCACATCTCACGGGGCAATTGAGCCAGATAAAGACAATGTGCGGCAGGAGCCGTATTCTCTGCCGCAGGGTTTCATGTGGGACACCTTAGACCTGGGCGTCGCCGAAGTGGTGAGTCAAGGCCTTCCCGTTCAGCACGCGCGGTCCACAGGGTGCTCCTGCGTTGGTCCTGAGCACCGTGGACAGGGCGCTTGTTTTCCCCGCAGCTCACGGAGCTGCACACGCTGCTGAATGAGAACTACGTGGAGGACGACGACAACCTGTTCCGCTTTGACTACTCGCCCGCGTTCCTGCTGTGGTGAGCCCGGGCGGCCCCGGAGCCGGGGCGGGGGCGGCCCGCGCGAGCTCGCGGCGCCCCGGTGCTCTTGGGCGCTGACTGCCGCCTGTTTTCTCGTCCACGCCAAACGCAGGGCTCTGCGCCCCCCAGGCTGGCTGCCTCAGTGGCACTGCGGAGTCAGAGTGTCCTCAAATAAGAAGCTGGTCGGGTTCATCAGCGCCATCCCAGCCAGCATCCGGGTTTATGACAGGTATGCAGGCGTGTGGGCGTCTGTGTCTGCGCCTCCCTGTTCTCTCTCCGCTGCTCCATCAGCTTGTCAAGGTCAAATAGGTGACGGGGGCAGTGTGCCCCCAGGGAGGCCCAGGGCCGCCCTCGCCGACTGCACGGGAGCTTCAAGCCCCTTCGGGACAAAGCTGGCAGGGCCTCCCGTTCCAACAGGGCAACTGAAGAAAATGTGAACTTCAAAAAAAGATTGCAGTGATGAGCTTTTTTGAAAAAAACATTTTAAGCAATTTTATTGAGATGTATTCACATACCATAGTCATCCAAAGTGTACAATCAGTGGCTTTTAGTATGGTCACAAAATTGTGCATTCATCACAATCAACTTTAGAACATTTTCGTTTGTGCAAAAAAGAAAACCCATACCCCTTAGCAGTCACCTCTCAATCCCTCTATCCTTCTCTAGCCCCACATAACCACTGATCTGTTTCTTTCAGAGCAAACACTTTTTTTTCCATCTCTATGAATTTATTTGTATTTACATTTTATGTAAATGGAGTTGAAGAATATGTAGTACTTTGTGTCTGGTTTCTTAGCATAATGTTTGGGTTTCTTTTTTTTTTGCTATTGATGTAAGAATGTTCATAAATTATGATAATAAGCTTTTTTTAAAATTCATTTTAAGATATATTCACATACCATGCAGTCATACAAAACAAAGCATACATTCAGTTGTTTACAGTACCATTACATAGTTGTGCATTCATCACCAAAATTAATTTTTGTCATTTTCATTACCACACACACAAAAATAATAAGAATAAAAATTAAACTAAAAAACAGCAATTAAAGTAAAAAAGGACACTGGGTGCCTTTCTTGTTTTGTTTAGTTTTTTCCTTCCCCCATTTTTCTACTCATCCATTCCTAAACTAGACCAAGGGGAGTGTGGTCCATATGGCTTTCCCACTCCCATTGTCACCCCTCATAAGCTACATTTTTATGCAATCATCTTCAAGATTCTTGGATTCTGAGTTGAAGCTTCATAGTTTCAGGTATTTACTGCTAGCTGTTCCAATTCATTAGAATCTAAAAAGGGTTGTCTATATTGTGCATAAGAGTGCCCACCAGTGTGACCTCTCGGTTCCTTTTGGAATTTCTCTGCCACTGAAGCTTATTTCATTTCCTTTCACATCCCCCTTTTGGTCAAGAAGATGTTCTCCATCCCACGATACCGGGTCTAGTTTCCTCCCCGGGAGTCATATTCCACATTGCCAGGGATATTTATACCCCTGGGTGTCAGATCCCATGTAGGGGGGGAAGGCAGTGATTTCACCTGCCAAGTTGGCTTAGCTAGAGAGAGAGGGCCACATCCGAGCAACAAAGAGGCATTTGGAAGGAGGCTCTTAGGCACAATTATAGGGAGGCCTAGTCTCTCCTTTGCAGCAACAGTCTTCCCAAGGGCAAGTCCTACTTTAAAATTTTTTTAGAAGCGATAACATGTTCTTTCCACAGGGTGATTGTGTTGCCTTTTTGTTCTGGGTCTCCTGCCTTGAAAGTTGGAGAGCTAGCAGATAGTAGGTTTGTTTACCTTTTGGTCTATGGGGACAGCTCATGGACGGCTATGGGCCTTTAATCTCAAGGAATGTTACCTGCCATACGTGGGGGTTCTCTGCGTTCTCTCCTGGGAATGAAATCAATGACCAAGCTTTGTGGGAGAAACGCCTGCCCCCCTGAAGCCAGGCAGTTCACCCCAGCTCAGGAGGGCCCCGGCTTCCATCCTGCTGGGCCTGCTCAGGCTCTGGTGAGTTTGTGTTAGATTCCAGAGCAACATCTCAAGCACATTGTGGTGCCTGGGGGGCCCGTTGTAGACAAAGTAGTCTGCATTACAGGAAAAACAGATTCAGAAGTTTTCAGAGATGTAGTTGGTTCGATTCTAAAGTGGAAACTCTTACAAAGCCAATGTCCTAAAATTTACTTAGAACACAGGGGTTCACGTCTCCACGGTCCAGGGTACAATCTTCTGGGCAGTGGGTAATGGGGAATTGCTTATCAATCTGAATTTATGGAATGTCTCAGTGACAGTATTTTTCTGAAATACAGTGATAAAGGAGGTTTTGCACTTAGCTGTTCTTTGAAATTTTATGGGTATTATCCTACTTTTGTTTTTAAAGTTTCCATCTTATGTTTGCTCTCATTTTTGACAACTCCATTTCTTAGCGTGAAGAAGATGGTAGAAATCAACTTTCTCTGTGTTCACAAGAAATTGCGGTCCAAGCGGGTTGCCCCGGTGCTGATTCGAGAAATTACCAGGAGGGTGAACCTGGAGGGGCTCTTCCAGGCCGTCTACACAGCCGGCGTCGTTCTGCCGAAGCCCGTGGCCACGTGCAGGTAACGCCCCTCTTCCCTGCTGTGTAGTTTATCCAGCACACGATGCGCTCATTGTGCCAGACATAGCACTTTCCTCATGTAGCTGAGAAAGTGGAGGCCCCCCAGGGGCCCCGGCTGGCTCGTGCTGTTTGGTTTGTTGACAGCAGATGGAGACCAACCTCTCTCCAGCACAGCACACAGCCGCACGGGATGATCTGTATTTGTTTCTATTCAATTTGGAAGACTTTTGCAATCTGTAGTGTGGGAACAGGGCACTGTGGACTCAAATTGCCAAGTGGCACACCGTTTTCTGTCCACCCCAACACAGCTTATACCTGCTTTGTAGCGCTACCAGTAACAATTCCAAAAGCTTGATGAACAGTGATTGGAAAGCCCCAGTAAGAAGAAGTCTGTTTTTGTGGTTTCATCTTATTAAGCTTTCCAAGGTTTTTCCACTGAGAAAATCAGTTATCAGCCTCCCACTGACTGACCTGTTTCTAACACGGCAGGGAGAGTTTATCTCTGTCCACTATTTTTGTTGACTTGAATCCAGATAAAACTTCAAGTTAACATAGTATGAAAGGTAAAACTATAAAATTATATAGCCTATTAAATTATCACATTGATAAACAGAAGGAAAGACTTTAAAGGTACGTTTTAATATAGATCATTCACCTCAAGACCTAAACTGGAATCACTTTAAAAAAAATTCAAGCTAGTTTGTCAAAAAGTTGTTCTCTTTGGCGTTAAGGCTGGTAATTTGGGGAAAATATTTTCATGTTTTTGAATTTTTTGGTTTTCCTTTTGTAGAATCAGCAATGGGCATTAAATACTTGTAAACTGTGTGCTATTAAAGATCCCTCTTTATTGAAAGAAATGAATGGTCACAGACTCCAAAGGAACGTATGTAGGAATTCAGAGCGTATTTTAGAGTAAAGAGTGACCAACAAAATGATTGCACAGAAAGGGGGAACACATCCAACACTGCCTCAGGCACCGTACAGGTGTTCAGAGAATGCAGAAAATGCTTATTTAACAGCTAGCTGACACAGAGTAAAAACTTGTAGAGCTAGACATCAATTAGATTTTAAAACCTTTATTATATTCCAGATACTGGCATCGATCACTAAACCCCAGAAAATTGGTAGAAGTGAAATTTTCTCACTTGAGTAGAAATATGACTTTACAGAGAACAATGAAGCTGTACAGACTTCCAGATGTAAGTAAGAATGATTTGCAGTTTTTCGAAACTGTAACAACCGAAGTTTTTAATGCAGCAGAGAATAATTTGCAGGAATCTAAAAACTGGCTCACGTGACTGAGAAAATTTTTTGACTATGTAGTTAGGAAGAAGGAATAGAACTTGGGGGCTAGGGAAAGTAGGGGTGTTCATTTGGGAATACTAGGCCTATTTTATCTTTTTTAGGCATTGTAAGTGCTTCAGTTTGTGGTTGAATGGTAGTAAACTCAAAACATGTAAGTTTTGAAATTTTGAGTGTTTATGATCTGTCAAATAAGAGGGAAGAAAGCTTCCAGCTTCCAATGATATCTTAACGTAATGGAACTAAGAAGTAAAGTTCTGGGGAGAAGAAATAATGCCTGGTTAAGTTGTCATCTTTTTAAACTAGCAAATCTCCAGTATGAAAAGTTGTAAAGTTCTCTCTTAATGGGGAAAGTTTTAAATGCGCTCACCAGTTGTGGCTCTATTTGGAGTTTGCATGATGTATTAGTTATCTGTTGCTGCGTAACAAATTACCACATACTTAGCATCTTTAAACAATGCAAAGCTCTACTGGGTTCTCTGCTTCAGAGTCTCTCATGAAGCCACCACCAAGGTATTGGCCGAGGCTGGGGCCTCACCTGAAAGCTTGCCAGGGAAGGGACCCACTTCTAAGTTCCCATGGTTGCAGAAGGATTCAATTTCTTGCAGGCCATTAGACTGAGGGCGTTGGCTCCTGTTGGCCAGAAGCATCCTCAGCTCCTGGCCACATGGGTGTCCCCCTCAGGCAGCTCACAGCATGGTGGCCGGTTTCAGCAGAGCCTGCAAGGGAGAGAGATCCTCCAGCCGGATGGGGTCAGAACCTCGCATAATCTTCTCATGTTGGTTGGAAGCAAGCCTTGGGTCCCACCTGCCCTTGAGGCAGCTCACACTGGGACTCTGACCGCCACAGATGGGATCTTTTGTTTGAGGTTCTGGTTTCATCAGTTATTTCCAAGTAATTTAGCAAATGTTTTAGCTAGATCAAGGGACTGTGGAATCCTCCCAAACACGGTGAGGATTCGCCATCATAGTCTTTCTCGGTACTGTAGATGGCAGCTCCTTCCGTCTTCTGGCCAATTTTGTTTTTAGTGGATGCATATAATCAGTAGCCACGGGAATTGTTATCTGTCTGTCTGATGACAGAAGCGAGTCAAGTCATCTCTGAACAAGGAGTGAACTGGAGGTGAAGGGAACCAAATGGTTGGAAATATTGTGCTCATCCTCAGTGGGAGGACTGGAAGGAGTGTTTTCCCTTCCGTCTTCTCTGTGACTACAGCAGACAGTGGAGATGAACTGGGGAGTACACAGTCCCTCCATGACGTCAAGCAGGGAGGGGAAACGTGGACCAGATCAGATGGAGAGAAAAGCCACAGGTGAGATGACACAGGAGGGGATGAAGGAGCAGCCCCTCAGCCCGAGGTGGCAGGAATGCAGGTGGACGTGCCGAGGGGTGAGTACTGAGGCAGAGAAACAGGAAAATGGTCACGTTCACTAATTAACTTTCTTTGAAAGCCAGAAACTATCTGTTCCCAAGGCGAGACACAGAGAGGCCAGAGGGACCCAGTCTCACAGAGGACAGCGGCAGCGAGAGAAGGGGGCCCAGCTCGTAGCTGGGATGGCAGGCCCCACTTGAGGAGCTGTTAACCCCGGGTTCCTCCTTGTCTGTTGTAAACACTTTGCTACATGCAAATTGAAATAAAAACTTCAAGCTGCCACTATGATTTGCTGGGGGCTAATGCTACTCTACTTCGGTCCCCCAATTTCAGTTTATAGAACCTAAAGCTGTCACTTGTGTATAAGGAAAGTGCCTGCTTATGCAGAGGTTGCCTGAATTGGAATGAAGAACCAGGGGTTTTAGTGCCTGTCATTGGTTATCCAGGATGGTTAGAGCTTGATGAGCTGTGAGTACTTTTAACTTGACTTTGTCCATCAGCCTTAAATCTTTGTGCAAGAACAAGTTCCCTCGTAGCTTTGGCATCTCTGTTCCAGAGCAGGCCTGTTGCAGCCAGGTTTACGTGACTGCCTTGTTTTCCCTAAGGATTTGAAGTTTATAAAGTGCTTTTGTATGCATTATCCAACTTGTCCTCACAACAACCAGTGGAAGTTGGTGACCCTTATTTATCAACATTTGACAGATGAAAACAGGTTTGGGAAGGTCAGCTTGCAGCCAAGGGCCTGTCACTAGTGGTGGAGCATGTGGGATGCAGGCCTGGGGTTCCATGTCCCAGTGGCTGGGCTGTGTGGCACTTAGAGCCCAGGATAAGGCAGGAGGGACAGGGATCGAAGGCCCTAGCTGCTGTCAGTGCCATGCCCAAGTCTCCCTTTCCCTCTGCAAGTCGTGGGGAAGGAAAGGAAAATGAAGTGCAAATCATCAGAAAGAGTGAGGTAGAAGAGATGGGTTCCGGTTTGCTAATCCAGCCGTTATGCAAAACACCAGAAATGGATTGGCTTTTATAAAGGGGATTTATTACTTTACAAATGTACAGTTCTAAGGCCCTAAAAGTGTCCAGACTAAGACATCAACAAGAGGGTACCTTCACTGGAGAAAAGCTGATGGCACCTGGAACACCTCTGTCAGCTGGGAAGGCACATGGCTGGCATCTGCTGGTCCTTTGCTCCTGGGTTGTGTTTCAGCTCCTCTCTCTCAGTTCCTGTGCATCCTTGCTTTTTTCTCCCATGGTGTTTCTCTCTAAGCACCTGGGGGTCCTCTCTTAGCTTTTCTGGGGCAAACTCTGGGCTTCATCTCTTAGCTTAGTATCTCCAAACATCCTTCTGTCTGCATCTCCAAGTGTCTCCAAGCATCAGCATCTGTGTGGGCTCTTGAGCTCTCTTAAGTGAACTCCAGTGAACCAATCAAGACCCACCCTAAATAGGCAGGGTCCACACCTCCAAGGAAATAATTTAATCAGAAGTCTCACCCACAGTTAGGTGGAAACACTCAATCAGAAGTTTCCACCCTAATCAAAAGACTAATAAGGCTGCCCCCACAAGATTGCATTAAAGAACATGGCTTTTATGGGGGACTTAATAGATTCAAACCAGCACAAGATGAAAGTACAAATATTGGAGAATTGGAAGGTGCTGCAGGAGCCCTCTGGTGCCGCTCCCTGAGCTGGAACTGGGTGCTGATGGAGCATAAAAGGAAGAACATTACTGAATATAGGGTTTGCTCTTGGGATCAGTCTCAGTTTCTTGATTTATCATTACTATTTTGGCTTTCTGGGTGGCTTTGCATCTTCCTCATGGACTTCTTCCTGTAGGAGTTGACATTTATTGCGGCCAGCATTGCGCTAGATGTTTAACATCCCTGATCTCGTTTATTTTTTGTAGCGGGTGTAGGAGGCCAGGTTCTTGCCTGTTGTTTCCCCTGTTTCACAGAAGAGGACATGGAAACTCGAGAATAGTTTGCCCAGAGTCTGCCTGTCAGTGGCAGAGCTGTCACGAAGCCCATCCCATCAGCTACTGTTATATAAACACTAAGGATTTTCCAAGAGTGGCACATTTCTATACTTCTAAATTTTAGTTTACTTTCTTAACTTAGTGCTGAGTATTTCCAAACAAAGTTGGATTTTTTTTTCAATGATCTTAAAGATGAAGTAATTTAAAGTGGGTAAAAAGCAAGAGTCAGGGTTTTAATCTACCAAGATTTTAACACTGTGTTGAAAGACAGATACACTTGCTAAGACACCTAAGATGTTTTATATTTAATGGAATCAAATGATTTTTTTCTTTTTTAGTGTTTAGTGTTCTGCTTTTTTATCAAATAAATAACCAGTCATTGTTTACATCTCTACTCTGGAATCTTGGCTGTAAAACATCCCAAGCCTCATCATTTGGCAAACAGCACTACTTCTGGTTTTTAATAGTGCTCTGAATTTTATTTCCTTATGAATTTATAAGCAGATTTTACTCAGATTTCAATATATATAGACTCCCACGGGTAGTGGATATTAGTTGGGTCATGGGAAAGCTATCTGATTTAGATATAGAGTTTACTTAGAAACTTAAGGTTTTCTCAGTAACTGGAAACATTTCTTTGCTTTTCACTGAACTCTCTGAAAACAACACCGCTTCACTCCATTGGATTATACTAAAGTTTACCATTTTCATCCAGCCTTTACATTCTTCCCACTTCTTCCTGAGGACAGCAGCTACAATTTGAGGGTTTATTTAACATTTTAGAATTTTTTTCATTCTTCTGTAGAATTTTTGGATAGTACGTGACTTCGTGGTGTTAGAAATAAGTTAGTTTAGGCCTCGGAACACTTAGGCCACCGTCAGTCAGGAAAAGCCAACATTCTTCCCATATTTCCTAGGCCCCTATTTTTTTTTTTTTATAGCTGATAGACAGACTGATGTTTTCTTCTGCTTTAATGTTTCTGTAAAGACTTAGTTGGAAGACTTAGAATTGCCAAGCTTTTGGTTCTTTCCCTCTGCATCTTCTGTCACGCATACTGTTTCACTGAGTCTTCCTTGTCCAAATTTTTGTCCATTTTTCTGTCTTTCTCTAAATACGTCACTGATTAACACTTGGTAATAATCCCTTGGTGCCAGGGAGGCTCATGCCTGGAAGTCATGTCCCATGTAGGGGGGAAGGTAGTAAGTTTATTTGCAGAGCTTGGCTTAGAGGGAGGCCACAAAACCTCCTGTGATTTTCAGCAGGTGACTCTTAGGCATTAATTGTACATTAATTATAATTAGGCTTAGTTTGGTTATTACAGAAATAAGGTTCCAAAAGACCAACATGACAACAAGGACGCATTTATATCCCATGGAGGTATGTAGCTATACAAAGTTCAAGATGTCCCAAAGGTCAGTCGAGATCCCTGACCTTGTCCCACCTTTACTTTCTTACCAGGGTTATGTAAATTGACAGGTAGAAAGTAACTTACATACTTGCCTTGCTTCTTAAGTAGTTTCTTTTTCTGAAGTTGAAGCTTTCCCCTGCAGCTGACCGCATGCACTTTCAGAGATGCATCATAGTAAAACAGTGTGACAGACAAGTAAATTTGACGGTTTCTGTGACATGTAACATTTTCCTAAGAATGAAAAATACTACATTCCCATATACCCCCCTATTGTTGGCATTTAGCATTGATGCAGTACCTTTGATCCAACTGATGCAGGAATATTAAAATATTTCTGTTGACTGTAGACCATATTTTGCTTTAGGTGTATTTTTCCCATACGCCATCCTATTATTAGCACCTTTTAGTAGCATCATACTTTTGTTCTAGTTCACGTAAGACTATTAAGCACATCCATCATCCACAACAGGGTTCCCTGTGTTACACAGTCCCATGTTTCATCCTCTAACTTGCCTTCTGGTAACATAATACAACCCCAAACTTCCCCTTTCAACCACACTCGCACACAATTCAGCATTGTAAATTACCCTCATTACAATGTGCTACGATCACCTCTGTCCATTTCCAGACATTTACAATCAACCTTATTAAAAGTTCTGCACAAATTAAGCATCAGCTGCCTGTTCTCTACCATCATTCTATCTCCCAGTAATCTATTTCCTAGATATTAACTCCATGTGTTTGTTCATTATCAGTGAGATCATAAAATATTTGCCCTATTCTGTCTGGCTGATTTCACTCAATATAATGTGCTCAAGGTTCATCCATGTTGTTGCATGCATCAGGGAAACATTTCTTCTTGCACCTGAATAATACTCCATTGTGTGCATATACCACATTTTGTTTATCCATTCATCGATTGATGTACACTTGGGTTGCTTCCATCTTTTGGCAATTGTGAATAATGCCATTAGGACATCCATGTATAAATGTCTGTCTGAGTCCCTGCTTTCAGTTCTTCTGGATATATACCTGGTAGTGGGATAGCCGGATCATGTGGCAGTTCTATAGTTAGCTTCCTAAGAAACTGCGAAACTGTGTTCCACAGTTGCTGTTCCATTCTACCTTTCCCCCCAGCAGTGAATGAGTGTTCCTATTTCTCCACTTTCTCTCCAGCACTTGTAGTTTCCTCTTTGTTTAATGGTGGCTATCCTAATACATGTGAAATGATATCTCACTGTGGGTTTGATTTGCATTTCCCTAATAGCTAGTGATGTTGAGCATCTTCATTTCCAGTTTAGCCATTCCCTCTTTGGACAAGTGTCTATTCAAGTCTACTGCCCACTTTTTAATTGGGTTGTTGGCTTTTTATTGTTGAGTTGTAGAATTTCTTTATGTATTCTGGATATTAAACCCTTATCAGATATGTGGTTTCAAAGTATTTTCTCCCATTGAGTAGGCTGCCTTTTCACCTTCTTGACAAAGTCTCTTGAAGAATAAGAGTATTCAATTTCGAGGAAGTTCCATTTATCTATTTTTTTTTGGCGGGGGGGGGGAGAATTTTACCATTTTAATTCCCTTTTGAATACAAGTCACTTTTTGCAAGCTAGGAAACAGAATCACACTAAGCCAGTCTAGTCCTCTAGTGATCTAGACTCAGTCTTTCAGTCGTCAGCAGAATGCCATCATAATACAAGGTGCTAACAGTGGGGTTGTAAAACTCGAAGTAACCACTTATCTACATTTTTTCATTAGGAAACAACCCAAAATCCAGTCCTTTAAGGCATGATATAAAGAATATCGTGATCTACCAAAGGACAGAATGACTCAAAATGGCCAGGTTCCCTGGCTGCTCTACCCGTGAACCATCTCAAAACTGGCCAAGGACTGGTGGCAAGAGAAAATGTTTACATTTTGAAAACCTACTCTGAGGTTTTAAAATGTCCTGGTTGCTGTCAATAAGAAATTACCTAAATATGCTACAGATGCACCCACATTAATATTTGATTTTACCAAGGTCTTTCCTGGAATATAAAGTTAGAGATAAGTTTAGGAGATAAGATACTTAGATATTTTCAAAATAAATTAGTAATAAGAAATTATACATACTGCATTTTTCCATTTGTCACAAGAACAGTTTGACGATGAGGACTATTTAAAAGAAACACTCAATCCTAAAAAGGGTGGTAGTGGCAACACTTTCTGCTACAGAATCGCTTCCCACTTCCCTATGCAACTAGCATTATTATTCTTCCATGATGCAATTCAAGTGGAAAAACTCATCAGGAGCTTTTGCCAGGGCCAGGAGATGAAAAATAAAGCATGGCCTAGTTAGCTAATTGTAAGCCCAGTTAACATATTTGGGATAGACCTATAAAATCTGGCCAGGGTTTTGTTAAACATCTGCACACTGCAGAATTCCCTAGCCCTTACCTGTAGTTTCTGCTCTGTCTTAAAGCTGGGCTTAGTGCCATCTGTGTCTTTTCTCCAGGCTGAGGTGGGTGCTAGGCATCAAAGTCTGGAATGTCATTGTAGGAGTAACCCAGCAGCCTTTGGATGCATAGTAGGTGATGCACAGGTGGTAAAAACCCAGCAGGAACACCAGGATGCTAATGATCAGGATGGAACGGCCTAGTCTCCCCACACCACCCCCCTTTGCTGATGTAGCCCACCAGCAGGAGGGAGCCCATGATAAAGAGAAGGGCACCAATCAAAAACAGCACAGTGGCAAGTGCAATGGCCTTACAAGGAATCTTAGGAGGGCTTTTCTTAAACTGAATGTCAGTGTAGCTGTCATCTGTGCTAGAGAGCCCTGAGTATTTTACTTTACTGGGGATTCCAGTAACCAGGTTGGTAGGAGATGGCATCCTAACAAGCTGACATGGCTACAGTCGGAGCGCTGCACCCAGGCCACTGGCACGGAGAGCTCGCTCATGGCAGCCAAGGTTTCCGAGGCTGCGTGGCATGCCCCACCTAACTGCGTTCTCCATTCATCTATTTTTTTCTTTTGCTGCCTGTGCTTTGGGTGTAAAGTCTAAGAAACCACTGCCTACCACAGGGTCCTGAAGATGCTTCCCTACATTTTCTTCTAGGAGTTTTGTGGTCCAGGCTCTTGAGATAGGGGTCCTCTTTCATTCTTTTGGACATGGATATTCAGTTCTCCCAGCATTATTTGTTGAAGAGGCTGCTCTGTCCCAGTTGAGTGGACTTGGCAGCCTTGTCAAAAGTCAGTTGTCCATAGATGTGAGGATCTACTTCTGAACTTTCAATTCAATCCCATTGATCAATATGTTTTTCTTTACGCCAGTACCATGCTGTTTTGACCACTGTAGCTTTGTAATAAGCTTTAAGGTAAGAAGTGTGAGTGTAACTTGATTGTTCTTTTGCAAGATGTTGTTGCCTGTTCGGGGCCCCTTACCCTACTGTTCTAGTTTGCTAATGCTGCTGGAATGCAAGACACCAGAGATGGGTTGGCTTTTATAAAAGGGGGTTTATTTGGTTACAGAGTTACAGTCTTAAGGCCATAAAGTGTCCAAGGTAACACATCAGCAATTGGGTACCTTCACTGGAGGATGGCCAATGGTGTCCAGAAAACCTCTGTTATCTAGAAAGGCATGTGGCTGGCATCTGCTCCAGAGGTCTGGTTTCAAAATGGCTTTCTCTCAGGACATTCCTCTCTAGTCTACAGTTCCTCAAAAATGTCACTCTCAGTTGCTCTTGGGGTATTTGTCCTCTCTTAGCTTCTCTGGAGCGAGAGTCTGCTTTCAAAGGCCATCTTCAAACTCTCTCATCTGCAGCTATTCTCTCAGTTTCTGTGCATTCTTCTAAGTGACCCTTTTGGCTGTAGCAAGCTCACTCCTGTCTGAGCTTATATAGGGCTCCAGTGAACTAATCAAGGCCCATGTTGAATGTGTGGGGCCACACCTCCATGGAAATTATCCAATCAGTTATCACCCACAGTTGGGTGGCGCACATTTCCATGGAATCAACCTAATCCAAATGTTTCGACTTAATCCTCACTAATATGTGTGCCCCACAAGATTGTATCAAAGAATATGGCTTTTTCTGTGGGACATAATACATTCAAACCAGCACACCTACCAAATAAATTCCATAATTGGCTTTTACATTTCTACAAAGTAGGCTGCTTTGGAATTTTGATTGGGATTGTGTTGATTCTGTAAATCAATTTGGGTAGAATTGACATCTAACACTACCTAATCTTCTTATCCATGAACCCAGAATGTCCTTCTATTTATTTAGTCTTCTTTGATTTCTTTTGGCAGTGTTTTGTAGTTTTCTGAGTGCAGGTTCTTTACATCTTTCTTTAAATTTATCCCTAGATGTTTGATTGTTTTAGTTGCAATTCTAATTGGAATTGTGTTCTTGGTTTTCTCTTCAGATTGCTCATTACTAGTCTATAGAAATGCCACTGATTTTTGCATGTTGATCCTGTATTGTGCCACTTTGTCATAGATTTTTCAGGACTTTTAAATATAGGATCATGTCATCAGCAAATGGCAAATGTTTTACTTCTTCCTTTCCAATTTGGATGCCTTTTAATTCATCCAAGTAACTACTCTAGCTAGAACGTCTAGCACAATGTTAAATAACAGTGGTGAGAATGTACATCCTTGTCTTGTTCCAGATCTTAGAGGGAAAGCTTTCAGTCTTCCACCATTGTGTATGATGATAACTGTGGGCTTTTCATATATACCATTTATCATGTTGAGAAAGTTTCCTTCTATTCCTACCTTTCATAGTGATTTTAGCAAGAAAGGATGCTGGATTTTGTAAAATGCCTTTTCTTGGTAAATTGAGGTGATCATGTTTGTTTTCCCCCCTTCAATTTGTTGATGTGGTGTATTACAGTAATTGATTTTCTTGTGTTGAACCACCCTTGCATACCTAGGATAAAACCCACTTGATCATGGTGTATAATTCTTTTAGTGTGACGGTGGATTCAATTTGTAAGTATTTGGTCAAGTATTTTTGCATCTATATTCATTCGAGTTATTGATCTGTACTTTTCTTTTCTTGCAGTATCTTTGTCTGGCTTGGTAGTAGGGTGATATTTGATTCATAGAATGAGTTACATAGTGTTTTCTCCTCTTCAAAATTTTGGAAGAGTTTGAGCAGGTTTGGAATTAATTCTTCTTGAAATGCTTGGTACAATTCACCTATGAAGTCATCTGGTGCTGGGATTTTCTTTGTTGGGAGGTTTTTAATGACTAACTCAATCTCTTTACTTCTAATTGGTTTGTTGCAGTCTTCTATTTCTTGGAGAGTCAGTGTAGGTTGTTCATGTGTTTCTAGGAATTTGTCCATTTCATGTAAGTTGTTTAATTTGTTGGAACACAGTTGTTCATAGTATCCACTTATCATCTTTTTTGTGTCTGTCTTGTCAGTAGTAGACTACCCCGTCTCATTTCTGACACTATTTATTTGCATTTTCTCTCTTTATTAAATTTTTAGAGAACCAACTTTGATTTCGTTAATTGTCTCTATTGTTTTTTATTCTCAATTTAGTTAATTTCTGCTTTCATCTTTGTTATTTCTTTCCCTCACCTCACTTTGGGATTAGTTTGCTGATCTTTTTCTAGTTCCTCCTGGTGTGTAGTTAGTTCTTTAATTTTAGCCCTTTCTTCTTCTTTAATATAGCATTTAGGGTTATAGATTTCCATCTCAGCCTTGCCTTCACTGCATCCCATAAGTTTTAATATGTTTGTTCTCATTTTCATTTTTCTCAAGATATTTATTGATTTCTCTTGCAATTTCTTTGACCCACTAATTGTTTAAGACTGTGTTGTTTAACCTCCATAGATTTCTGAATTTTCCAGTTCTCCTCCCTTTTTTGATTTCCAGCTTCATTCCTTTGTGATCAGAGAAAGAGCTTTGCATAATTTCAAACTGTTTTAAATTTAAGGAGTCTTGTTTTGTGACCCAGTGTATGGTCTATCCTGGAGAATGATCCACGAGCCCATGAACACTTGAGAAGAATGTGTATCCTGCTGTTTTGGGGCACAAGGTTCTGTAAATGTCGTTAGGTCTAGCTCATTTATCATGTTATTCTTTGGTTATTGATCCTCTGTCTAAATGTTCTATCTATTGATGAGAATAGTATATTGAAGTGCAGCTATTATTGTAAGGATGTCTATTTCTCCCTTTGGTTTTGCCAGTTGTTTGCATCATGTATTTTGGGGCAACCTGGTTAGGTGTATAAATATTATGACTGTTTTTCCTTCTTGGTGAAATGCCCCTTTTTTAATATATAATGTCTTTTGTCTTGTAACAGTTTTGCATGTAAGACCTATTTTGTCTGATATTAATATAGCTACCCAAGCTCTTTTCTGTTTATTGTTTGTGAGGAATATCTTTTTCTAGACATTCACTTTCAACCCATTTGTGTCCTTGGGACTGAGGTGACAATTTTCTAGACAGCATGTGAGTGGATTATATGTTTTTATCCATTCTACCAATCTGTGTCTTTTGACTGGGAAGTTTAATCCATTAACAGTCATCATTTTTACTGCAAAGGCGGTACTTAGTTCAACCATTTTATCCTTTGGTTTTTATATGTCATAACCTATTTTTTTCTCTCTTTTAGTTACCTTTTTTGATAATCATTTCTACACTCTCCTCCAAGCCTCTCTCTCTTCCCTTTTCCTTTCAGCCTGCAGTGCTCCCTTTAGTTTTTCTTGTGGGGCAGGTCTCTTGTTAACGAACTGTCTCAGTTTCTGTTTGTGAATATTTTAAACTCTCCCTCATTTTTTAAATTAAATTTCATTTACTCAAGTTCTATTTAAGAGACAGTAGAATAACCAAAAATGTCTTAACATTTTAGATATAGTAGTAACATTTTTTTAAATTATTCTAACAAGAAAGTCTTTAATGATTTTCATTCTTCTTGGCCTATGTATCAAAACAAAGATAAATGTAAATCCTTAAAAGGTTATGACTCTGTTTCCCTCCATTAAATATAACTGCAAGTAGTTTCCAAATGAAGGTCTGTAATTGGAGTGAATGAAAATAGAAGCAGTAAATGAATAAGGAGCTGAGTTAAAATATCATAAAATAAGACATGGCTTAAAACTGGTATTTATCATCAATAGTTCTGAAATAATCTAAATGTCTTTAGCTTCTTTTTAATAGTTGGCTAAATTTTCTAAGGTTTGGGGGGCATATTCTTGTCTATATTTAAAAAGGATACTCTAATAATGCTACTTAGAAAATGATTGTTGCTATAAAAAATCTGATTATTGGTTAAATGGGGCCTCAATGGTATTCCTGTTTTCATTTCCTTTAATTTTCCATATATTTTTGTTCTAAGGTGTTTTTTTTTTCTTTTTTTAGAGTAGTTGTGGGTTTGCAGAACAATCATCCATAAAATACAGGATTCCCATGTATCACCATATTAATAACACCTTGCATGGGTATGGAACATTTGTTACAACTGATGATAGCACATTTTAAAAATTATGCTATTAACTATAGTCCATAGTTTAACTTAGGGTTCCCTGTTTGTGTAATGTAGCTCCATGGATTAAAAAAAAAATTTTTATGATTGTATATATACATGCATATATATATATACACATAATCTAATATTTTCCCTTTTACTCACATTCAGATATATATTTCAGTGCTGTTAATTATGTCCACAATGTTGTGCTACCACCACCACTAACCATTACCAAAACATTTCCATCCTTCCAAATAGGAACTCTTGTTTTAAGGGCTTATTGGCAAAATTGAAAGCCTATAAGAGTATTAATTGTTCACGATATCGTTACAGCTCTGCCACCAAGTGTTGCAAAGCCATAAATAAACTCTTTAAACGGAAATGGGCACCCTGCTGCCAAATATGATTTTCATCTGCATGGCTTTAAATGGGTTTATTTGTCATTTGGATCAAAATTAGCTTCCACCCAGCAATTGGGGTCAACCAAGTTGACCTACCGAAAATCAATACTGCAGGAAACAAGCTCTTACCCTTTCTTCTTTTGTAAACTAGTGACATGTCCTGTAATTGGCAAGAGGACTAAGCAAATGACCTTGGCTTCTGGAAGCTGGCCCACACTCTTGGGCCACGCTCACAATGTTTACTCAGGCAGCTCCAGGAGGAAAGAGGCTGGGATCAAAGACTTAGCATGGGGAAGAGGCGTCTGCCCCGCCTCAGGGCTGGGGGCTGTCAGTGCCATCTCTGCTGCCTTTCAGAGTCAACTAGTCCCCGACAGTATAGGAGTGACCAAGTCCAAGCACATTTCTCAATTGGGGGGCAGGGGGTTCTCCAACCCTCCTTATGGCTCAAGAGGTTTCTGGAGTGTATCCCCTCCCCTTCTTTCTGTTGCATTGCTGATAGCAGTGGCTCAGTGGAGGAATTGCCTCTTCAGACCAGTTCCAAGATGGCGACCGAACATTGTGTCATTCAGCAGAGCCCTCTCCCCCTCCCTCATTTTTGAAGGGCTGGTTTGCCAGACAAAGAATTCTTTGCTGGCAGATTTTCTTTATCAGTACCTTAAATATATTGTACCACTGTCTTCCCACCTCCATGGTTTCTGATGAGAAATCGGCAACTTAATCTTATTGCAGTTCCCTTGTATGTGACAAATTGCTTTTCTCTTGCTGCTTTCGGGAATCTTTCTTTATCTTTTGCATTTGACATTTTGATTAGTAAGTGTCTTGGAGTAGATCTGTTAGGATTTATTCTATTTGGAGTTATTGAACTTCCTGGATGTGTATATTCAAGTGTTTCTTAAGAGTTGGGAAGTTTTTGTCCATTATTTCCTCAAATATTCTTTCTGACCCTTTACCCTTTTCTTCTCCTTCTGGGACACCCATGACACATATGTTAGCATGCCTTGTGCTGTTAGTCAATTCCATGAGACTCTGCTCAATTTTTTTCCATTTTTTCTCTATCAGTTCATCTGTCTGTAAGATTTCAGTTGTCCTATCTTCTAGTTCTCTGATTCTTTCTTCTGCCTGTTCAGATCTGCTGTTAATCTCTTCTATTGTGCCTTTCCTTTCCACAAATTCTGTTATGTTTGCTTTTATACTTTCAAATTCTTCTTTATGCTCACCCAATTTCTTCCGAACATCCTTTATTTCTTTAGCCTTATTTTTCTTCATCTCCTTGAATTGATTTAGATTTGTTTGAACATCTTTGATTAGTTATTTCAAGTTCTGTGTCTCCACTGAAGTTTAAATTTGTTCCTTTGACTGGGCTATATCTCCCTGTTTCTTAGTATGGCTAGTAATTTTCGTGCTAATGTCTAGGCATCAGATTATCTTGATGAGTTTACTTTAATGGTCAGTTTCTCTTTTGCCCATGGTTTTATTGTTGGTTGGCTTTGTGTTAAGTCTCTTCTTTGACACTTGGTTCATCTTATTCAAGACTTTTAGAATTTCCCGTGTTTAATTGATCAGATTTTTTCAGCTCTTCATCTGATTCTTGCCCTGGATATGTGGTGTAATTTTTAATGTTGCACTATTTATGCAATTGTTTCACCCCCAGGAGAAAGCTTTGTTTCCTCTGGTCCTTCTCCAGGAATCTTGATCTGTTCTGTTTGTTTTCATTTTGCCTGTATAGTTTTTCTTATACTCCTTTTGTTGCCTCTAGCTGCTTTTGCCTGGAGGGCAGTTTCTGGGAGGAGGGTCAGCCCAGAGAGGACTTTCCCAAGTCAGCATTTCCCAGCCAAAGCAGGGCCCAGGAGCCATGAAAGGGCACAGACCAGTTCCAAAAAGCCCTGTAGAGAGGGTCAGGAAAGACACCAAAAAAGCATTTTTGACAGCTCCCCAGTGCTGCACTTCCCAGTTGTGCCCAGCAGGTGGCACCCTTCAGCACACTGTTCCCTGCAGCCCTATGGAGTCCCTGTGTCCTTAAACCTCTACCACCTCCACCCCTGTCGGGCAGGGTTGAAGCAGTGACTGCAGCAGTCCCTGTCTGGGACAGGCTAAAACAGCCACTCAGAGCCGGGACCCAGTGATCTAAACTCATCTGTCAAAAGCTATGATCAGTGCTCAGCCATTCCCCCACCACCACCCTTGTTATTGGGGAAGACAGCTTCCATGTCCCTCTCTGTCCACTGCAGCCAGCCAGGAATTGGTCCCCAAAGCAGCTCACTTCGAGAGTGGGAGGTGGGTGCTGGTGGCCGCTGTGGAGCGAGCTGCTCACAGTTCTTCACTGCTGTTTCTCAGCCTCTTCATCCCGCTCTTCCCTGGATGCTGTTCAGGGCTCCCCTGGCTTCTAGAGCCCAGAGCAGTTGTTCCCGACAGTTCCTGCCTGTCCACTAGCTGTTAGGCAGGAGGAGTGAGTCCTGGAGCTCCCTACTCTGCCATCTTCCCCAGAAGTTCTCCACTTTGTTATCAGTTTTTGTGTCCAAGACAACAAAATATCTATTCCTCGTCATGGGATATTGTATGTAACAAGTTTCTGAACTGTGTCTACAAAATGTTAGACTTGGCAGTTTTAAAGTTGCCACAATTGTTATGCTCCTTCACAACAATCATTGTTAAAATTCTTGATACTGATATATAGATCAACTTGTAGGGTCTCCTTTGATTTTGTTTGGGTCATGGGTAACAGTGACCAAAGACCTGCCCTCAGAGAGAAGAATGGTACAACACTTGGTGTTGTGTATGTTCTAACCCAGTGCATCTCAGACTTTCATGTGCATAGCCATCACCTGGCATCTTGTTAAACCACAGGTCTAGAGCAGGGCCTGAGTTTCTGTATTTCTAACAAGTCCCCAGGCAGTTGGGAGGCTGGTCTGCCAACCACACTGAGTAGCAAAGTAGTTTTACTGTTTTAATACTTACATTTCTGCATTTGTTTTGTTTTCATTCTAACAAGGTTACAAAGACTTCAGGTTTGAGACCAATGGAACCAAAAGATATCAAAGCAGTTCGAGAATTAATCAACAGTTACCTGAAGCAGTTCCATCTGGCCCCGGTGATGGATGAAGCGGAAGTGGCCCACTGGTTCCTCCCTCAGGAGCACATTATCGACACCTTTGTAGTGGAGGTAAAGAGGAGGTGGTAAGACAGCCCAGTGCAGTGCAAGAAGGCTGCACAGTGCAGACGGGTCCCTAGGAGGGTCACAGGGTGACCGTCTCTGTCCTCTTCCCCATGACTTAACTACTATAACTGATTTCTGCTCACCCTGATAGAGCCTGATTTCCTTCTTACTGTTTCCATTCTTTGATAAAGAGCACGTTTTTACTACTTAATAATTCTCTGTTGTTACTGCTGTTTTCCTCATTTTTGAAAAAGGATAATTTGAATGATCTTATGAGAGGTGGGTTAATCCGAAAGCTTAATATCCTTTGATTTTACAAAGCTGGTTGAACTGAATTGCCTTTGGTTGAGAGGGCATAATTCAACCATTTAATGCAACCTTTGTTCAAGGGAAGGAGAAAAATAAATAATCTCGTTTTTCTGGTTATTGAATAGTGAGATGAAGTTAACATAGTGATTTTTTTAAACCCTTTTTTTAAAAAGAAAAGCTTGGAATTTGTTGCTCAAATGATGTCTCATTTGGAAGCTCTTTTTGTTGACATGGGCATGAGCTGAAGCTGGGATTTAATCTGGTAAGCACCTGGAGGAGAAGAAAGAGCCCGGGGAGGCCAGGAGGAAGCTGCTAGAATCTTCCATTCACCAGTTGGTGGTACACACTGGGCCGAAAGGGTACCGCAACACTGTCATTGTCTGTGTGGGACCAACGCCCGGGGCAGGAGGGGTCAGAGAACCGTCCTGAAGAACTACTGAGCCACCCCTGTTCCTGAGTTTTTATTTCTAAAATCTTGCTACACTGGGCATCTTTGTAGATACATCTTCGTGCGCTTGTGCAAGTTCCCCGGTTAGCTGTTCTCAAAATTTTTTATTTCAGGGCTCCTTTACTCTCTTAAGAATTATTGAGAACCCTGAAGAGCTTTTATTCTTGTGAATTATGTCTATAGAAGTTTACCATAATCAAAATTAAAACATTTAAAAAATTTACTTAATTTAATAACAATGTAACATTAATAAATCCATTACTTTACATAAATAACATGGTTCATGAAAAGAAACCAGTTTCCAAAACATTAAAATTAGTGAAAAGAATGTTGTTGTTTTACGTTTTGCAAATATCTTTAATGCCTTAATAGTCATAAAGCTTAATGAAGACAGATGCATTCTCATATCTCTTACTGTATTCAGTTTTGATATATTGTTTTGGTTAAAGTTTATGAAGAAAATCTGGCCTTTCATAAATATGAAAAAGGAGTATTTTAATAGCCTTTTCTTTTATCTGACATCTTATCAATGAACTCTTTGTACCCTGTTACATTAAAATCCATTGGTCTTTCCCTTTGAATGAATCTTTTACTCGTGCATGATTTTGTAACATGAATTGCTCATTTGGAAATATCAGTTCACTATGTTGTGCAGATCTTCCAAATATTGACATTTCATTATATAATGTTTAAAAAAAATCATGTTCATTAATATTACTATCAGTCCTATCAGAAAAGTATGTAATATAGCTCATGGTGGAGAATACAGAGTTTTCAAAACTTTAAGCTGAACCTGACAAGTCAAATTTTATCATTGCCCACAAATCATGTCAGTGGTTTACCTGGAAGTGACAGGCCCACATCATTCTCTTTAACCTTCATATCTTATTCATATTTTTGAGAAAATGTGCCAAAATACCCAAGTCTGAATGACCATGGTTGTCATTTGTTCTTTGAAGTAAAAACGGTGTTGCATGAAGAAAGTGGCTAATTCAGCTCAAAGCTTAGTCACACAAACACTTCTACCTGAGACAGCCTCTGTGTTCCAGTACACAGCTGAAGAGCTTTCTGTGTACTTTCCCCTTCGTTACACAGAATTCTAAAACAGTGTGCATTGTCTGACTGCTGTTTTCTCGTCCAGCATGAAAGGAGCTTGCAAGTTTTCTCTCCCATCCTAACAAGAAAAAAGCTGAACAAACTGAAAAATAACAACTCTTCTTAGATCCACCAGAGAACTGAGGTCACAGGGCAACCCACTACCTCAAAAACAGGAGGGAAACAGATAAAGATGACCTCAGACTGCTGAAGAAGATGCCCATAAACGGATTCTCTCTGCTGGAACCAGTACCAGTGGGAATGCTTGAACTGCAGTTGACAAATTGTTGGAGGCTGAGTGTGGACTAGCTTGAGAAGAGGGAGAGGAGAAAAGTCACTCCCAGAGCAGTCTGTTCTCTTTAACAAAGTTCTGCCCTCCAACAAAACCAGTTCACCAGAGCCTGCGTGGCTTGGGTTTTAGCAGAGCTAACAGACTGGGGGAAAGGGAAGGACACAATCCCTGTAGCCTTCCTGTCTCACCTGCAAGGCAGCTGAGCAACATTTGTAGAGGTCACAGCCCAGGGGCACAGGTCACTAAAGGACTGAGACCAAATCACAGGATCACACAGCACTTCCCTCTCCTGACACCTCACCACGGCATCAGCAGGTTCCTGTATAACAGCAGGAGAAATTACAACGGAAAGAACAACAAGGATCAGACACGTGGGGGACAAAAACAAGGATGCCAGAGGGAACAGTAGCCTCTGACACCTCCAGCCACATCAAACAGTAAACAACCCAACTCCTAGCCAGGTAAACATAAGGCCTCACACCACAGGCCTGCTTGCCTCGGCTCCTTTTGTCTGGAACATCAGGTCCAGCTTTCAATAAAACCTTACAAGAAGTACTAAGAGGCAAAAAACCACAGTCTAAAGAGCGAGAGAAAGCATCAAACCAGACTCAAATGTGGCAGAGATGTTGAAATCACCAGGCCAGGAATTTAAAGTAACTACAATCAATATGCAATATAATACAACACATTAGTAAATCAGAAGGGAAAAATCAAATGATCATCTCAATAGATGCTGAAAAAGCATTCAACAAAATCAGTATCCTTTTTTGATAAACACTTCAAAAGCTAGGAATTGAAGGAAACTCCCTCAATATGATAAAAGGCATATATGAAAATCCCAAAGCCACCAAAGTACTCAGTGGCAAGAGACTGAAAGGCCCACTGTCACCACTATTATCAATCTTGTGCTAGAAAGTTCTAGCCAAATGATTTGGTAACACAAAGAAATAAAAAACATCTAAATTGGAAAGGAAGAAGCAAAACTCTCATTATTTGCAGATGATATGATCTTATACTTGGAAAACCCTGAGAAATTGATGACACACCTGCTTGAGCTAATAAACAAATTCAGCAAAATGGTGGGATATAAGATTAATGAACATAAATCAGTAATGTTCCTATACAGTAGAAATGACAGAACTGAAGAGACACTCAAGAAAAAGATTCATTCTCAATAACAACTAAAAAAAATCAAGTACCTAGGAATAAACTTAATCAAGGTTGTAAAAGACCTCTGCACAGAAAATTACATAACTCTACTAAAATAAATTATAGGGGATCTAAAGAGATGGAGAGAGAGTTCCTGTTCATGTATAGGAAGGCTAAATGTCATTAAGATGTCAATTCTACCCAAACTGAACTACAGATTCAATGCAATTCCCATCAAAATTCCAATAATCTACTTTTCAGACTTGGAAAAGCTAGTCATCAAATTTATTTGGAAGGGAAAGATGCCTCAAATTGCTAAAAACATTCTGTTCCAGTTTGCTAATGCTTCCAGAATGCAAAACACCAGAAATGGAATGGCTTTTATGAAGGGGGTTTATTTGGTTATACAGTTGCAGTCTTAAGGCCATAAAGTGTCCAAGGTAATGCATCAACAATCGGGTATCTTCACTGCAGGATGGCCAATGACATACGGAAAACCTCTGTTAGCTAGGAAGGCACGTGGCTGGCGTCTGCTCCAAGTTCTGGTTTCAAAATGGCTTTCTCCCAGAATGTTCCTGTCTAGGCTGCAGCTCCTCCTCAAAAATGTCACTCTTAGTTGCTCTTGGGGCGTTTGTCCTCTCTTAGCTTCTCCAGAGCAAAAGTCTGCTTTCAAAGGCCATCTCCAAAATGTCTCTGTAAACTGCAGTTCCTGTCTCAGCTCCTGTGCATTCTTCAAAGTGTCCCTCTTGGCTGTAGCAAGCTCGCTCCTTCTGTCTGAACTTATATAGTACTCCAGTAAACTAATCAAGGTCCACGCTGAATGGGTGGGGCCACACCTCCAGGGAAATTATCCAATGAAAGATCTCACCCACAGTTGAGTGATCACATCTCCATGGAGACATCCAATCAAAAGTCTCCAACCCAATCAACACCAATACATTTCCTGCCCACACAAGACTGCATCAAAGATAATGATGTTTTCGGGGACATAATACATCCAAACCAGTACACATTCTAAAAAAGAAAAATGAAGTGGGAGGACTTACACTACCTTTGAAGCCTGCTATAAAGCCACAGTAGTCAAAACAGCATGGTACTGGCACAAAGATAGATATATTGATCAATGGAATTGAGTTGAGAATTCAGAAACAGACCCCCCAGGTCTATGATTGACTGATTTTTGATAAGTCCCCAAAATTCACTGAATTAGGACATAGCCTCTTCAACAAATAGGGCTGGGAGACCTGGATATCTATATCCAGAAGAATGAAAGAGGACCCCTACCTCACACCCTACACAAAAATTAACTCAACATGAATCAAAGATCTCAAAATAAGAGAGAGTACCATACAATTCCTAAAAGATAATGTAGGGAAACATCTTCAAGACCTAGTATTAGGAGGTCATTTCTTAGACCTTACACCTAAAGCACAAGCAACGAAAGGAAAAATAGATAAATGGGAACTCCTCAGAAATAAAAGCTTCTGTACGTCAAAGGAATTTGTCAAAAAGGGAAAGAGGCAGCTAACTCAATGGGAGAAAATTTCTGGAAACCATGTATCCGATAAAAGACTGATATCTTGCATATATAAAGAAATCCTACATCTCAATGACAATAGTACAAACAACCCAATCATAAAATGGGCAAAAGTTATGAAAAGACATTTCTCTGAAGAGGAAATACAAATGGCTTAAAAAAAAAAAAAACATGAAAAATGTTCATCTTCACTAGTTATTAGGGAGATGCAAATCAAGACCACAATGAGATATCATCTCACACCAATTAGAATGGCTACCATTAAACAAATAGGAAACTACAAATGCTGGATAGGATGTGGAGAAATTGGAACTCTACTCATTGTTGGTGGGATTGTATAATGGTTTGGCCACTCTGGAAGACAGTTTGGTGGTTCCTCAGAAAACTGGATATTGAGTTACCCTTCGATCCAGCAACTGCACTTCTCGGTATATACCTGGAAGATCTGAAAGCAGTGACATGAACAGATAATTTGCACACCAGTGTTCATAGCAGCATTCTTCACAATTGCCAAGAGATGGAAACAACCAAAAAGTCCTCCATCACAAGAGTGGATAAATAAAATGTGGTATATACACACAATGGAATACTACACAGCAGTAAGAAGGAACGATGTCGTGAAACATATGACAACATGGAAGGGTCTTGAAGACATAATGTTGAGTGAATTAGCCAGGCACAAAAGGAAAGATATTGTCTGTTACCACTAATGTGAACTCTATGAAAAATGTAAAATAAGTGTCTTATATTGTAGAATATAGGGAATCTAGAGATAGGCAGCAGCTAGTGAAGGGGAGACGATAATCTAATAAGAGCAGACAAGATATGGAGGGTGATCTTAACGTTATGGGAATGCTCAGGTGTGACTAATGGTTTGTTAATTTTCTTTTGGTATGGTAGGAGCATATTGGAAGAAATGAAGTTATTTCAGGATATTTGTTTCTCCCAATTGCTTTGCTTTGTTTTGTTTGGAAACCTTTTTTTATTTGATAAAATTTTTAAAAAATATGCCAAGTGTTCTAATTGAGAAGTGGATAACAGGCCAAATCAGATGGCTAATGTAAACAGAGATTTTAGAAATCAAAAACACAGTGACAAAAATGAATAATGCCTTTAATAAACTTCGATAAACTGGACACAATAGAGGAAAGAAACAGTGAGCTTGAAGATACGTCAACAAAAATTTCCAGTACTGAAATGCAAAGAGAAAAAAAATGAAAATAAAATCCTTGGGACAATTACAAAAGGTATAAAAAGATGAGTACTTAAGGGTTGAAATTTCATAAAATCGATGTATCTTAATGCTTTATAAAGGATATGCTTGGGTGAAACTAACATTTCTTTTAACTGGACAGTGGGTGTTGCAGAAAACAATGACCACGAGGGCTCTTTTATGCCACTGCCTTATTCTGAGCTGAGGTGTCAGCAGCTTTACCCACCAATGGTGCAGATATCGACATGGTGAACAAAGCTGATAAACTGACATCACAGACTCCCTGAAAGGATCTCAGGTACCCACAAGGGTTTGCAGATCTCTCTTTGAAAACTGTTGCTCTAGGGTATATTCCAGAAAGAGGAGCTGCTGGAGTCAAAGGGTTGGATACGTTTTTAACATTACCAGAGATTGCCAATATCTTATTGTGATGGTTAAGTTCCTGTGTCAACTTGGCCAGGTGATGGTACCCAGGTGTCTGGTCAAGCAAGCACTGGCCTAACCGTTACTGTAAGGACATTTGTGACTACTTAATAAACCAGAAGGGTGGTTTATTAAATCATCAGTCAATTGGCTGCAGCTGTGACTGATTACATCAACAAAGGGCATGTCTTCCACAATGAGAAAATGCAATCAGCTGGACTTTTAAACAAGACAAATAGAGGACCTTCACTTCTTCTTCAACTAACCAGTGAAGCTTTCCTGAGGAGTTCATCGAAGTTGCCAGTTTGTTTCCTGAGGAGTTCATCGAACACGTTCGTTGAAGTTGCCAGTTCACTGCCTGAGGAGTTCATCGAACATCGTCATTGGAGTTGCCAGTCTGCTGCCTGCCCTACAGAATTTGGACTCTTGCAAACCCACAGTTGTGTGAGACACTTCTATAAATCTTATATTTATAAATATATTTATAGATATCTCTTGTTGAGTCCGTTTCCCTAGAGAACCCTAACTAATACACTTACCAAAATAGCTCATTAGTAGAGTATTAAGTTCCAATTTTCTCACATCCTCACCAACACTTGGTATTATCAGACTTTAAATTTAGGCCAATCTCATGGGCATGAAATGGTATCTTGTTTCTAATTGACTCTTCCTCATAATTAATGAATTTGAGCATCTTCTCATAAATCTGTCAGCCATTTTTGTTTCCTCCTATGAGTTCACTGTTAATATATTTTGTCTGCTTTCCTTTTTGGCTGTAATCTTCTTAATGATGTGTAAAAGTTTTTTCTATATTCTGAATACTAATATTTTGTCAGTTATATGTATTGTAAATATCTTATCCTAGTCTATTATCATGTACATTTTTCATCTTAATATAATCAGACATACAGTCTGCTCCCTTATGGTTTTTGCTTTTCATATTTAGGTCTAATATCCTAGAATTTATTTTTGTACATGGTGTGCAGTAGAATCTAGTATTTTTTTCTGTATGTAAATAGTTGCCTTACCACTGTTACTGACTAGTTCGTCCTTTTCCTGCATATTTGTGGTGCCTTCTTTCATCCTATAGCAAGGTCTCTATATACGAACAGGTTTACTTCTGAAATTGTTCCGTTTCCTTGTTCTATATGTCTATCTGTCCCTTCACAATATTGCATTTTTTCCTTTGAAACTAGAGCAGTCTCCCTTATTCTTTTTCTTCTTTAAAAAGTTTATATAAGAATTAACTGATAAGAACAGATACTCTGTATTTTCTGCATGAGTTTTCTATAAACCGACAATGGTTCTTAAAAAAAATAAGAAAAACAAAAAATTAACTCAAAATGGATCATGGATTTAAATGAAAAACATACAATTAGAAGTTTCAGAGAAAAAACATAGGAGAAAACCTTCCGGGTCTAGGACTAGGCAAAAAGTTCTTAGATTCAACATCAAAATAATGACCAATGAGAGGAGAAATTGACAAACTAGACTTCATCAAAATGAAAAACTCTTGTTCTGTCAAAGACCCAGTTAGGATGAAAAGACAAGCTTCAGACAGGGAAAATATATTTGCAAACCACCAATCTGGCAAAGGACTGGTATCCAGAATATAAAAAGAACTCTCAAAACTCAACAGTAAAAAAAAAACAAGCAATACAATTAGGAAATGGGTAAAGATATGAATTAATATGGCATGAAAGATGATATACAGATGGCAAGTAAGCCCACAAAAAGATGTTCAACACCATTGGCCATCAGGGAAATGCAAATTAAAGCCATCATGAGCATCACAACACACAATTATACAAATGGCTAAAATAAAAAAAATAACCAAATGTTGGTGAGGACCAAATGCTGTGGAGAGAAATGATCAGTCATGTTTCTGGTAGGAATGTAAGGTGGTACGGTCACTCTGGAAAACAGTTTGGTAGTTTCCTGTAAAACTGTACACAAAATGACTATCTGACCCAGAAATTGCACTCAGGCATTTATCCCAGAGAGATGAAAACTTAGATCACACAAAACCATGTACACGAATGTTCATAGCAGTGTTCTTCATCATAGCCCCAAACTGGAAACTGCCCAGATGTCCTTCAGTGGGAGAATGGTTAAACCAACCATGGTATATAAATACCATATCCCCAAGCATTTAGATACAAGTAACTATATTTCATTTCTATTTTTCTTTTTTAATCCTTCCTTATAGGTCATATTTCTTTTTATTTTATTATTGCAGTGGATAAGCCCTACAGTACAAAATAAATAGAAAACAATTGGGCATTGTTGTTTTGATCCTGATTTCAAAAGTATTGGTACATACTCTTATCTGGCTAATCCAGTACTTTCTATTCCTAGTTTGGTAATGGTTTTTGTTTTATTTTTTCAAATCATGAATTGATGTTAAATTTTACATCAGATATAGTTGATATAACATAAAATGCACAGATTTTAAGTGTATAGTTTCATGAGTTTTGATAAATGATTACATCTGTGTAATCACAACCCCTTAATATGAAACTTTTCCATTTCCCCAGAAAGTTTCCTTATGTCCTTTTTGCTATTGTGTCCCCCAGAAAAAGCCATATTCTTTGATACAATCTTGTGAGGGCAGATGTGTTAGTGTTGATTAGGTGGGGACTATTGGTTCAATGTTTCCATGGAGATGTGACTGAATCAACTGTGGGAGAGCCTTTCATTAGATTATTTCCATGGAGGTGTTCCCCACCCATTCAGGGTGGTTCTTTGTTGATTCGCTGGAGTACTTTAAAAAGAGCCACACAGGCCCAGACACAGAGCAGCTGCAGCTAAGAAAGGACAAAACACCCCAAGAGCAACACTTTGGAGAATGCCATTTTGAAACACAGCCTGGGAGCAAGCAGATGCCAGCCATGTGCCTTCCCAGCTAATAGAGGTTTTCCGGATGCCAATAGCCTTTCTCCAGTGAAGGTACCCTATTGTTGATGCCTTACCTTGGACACTTTATGGCCTTAAGACTGTAACTTTGTAACCAAATAAACCCACTTTATAAAAGCCAATCCATTTCTGGTGTTTTGCAAAAGGGCAGCATTAGCAAACCACAACAGCATCCATCTTCCACTTCCAACTCCAGGCAACAAGTGTTTTCATTTCTATCACCATGGATTAGCTTTTGCCTGTTGTAGGTCTTCCTATAAATGAAATTGTATAGTATGTACACTTTTTATGTCTGGCTTCTTTCCCTCAACATAGTATCTGTGAGATTTATCTATATTGTTTCTTGTATCAATAGTATGTTCATTTTTAGTGCTAGTGGTATTCTATTGTATGCGTAAACCACAATTTGTTACCCATTCTCCTGCAGATTTTTTTAAGTTTTTTTTTTTAAACTTTTTGCCATTCTAGTGGTATCTCATTATACAGGCATGCCTTGTTTTATTGTGCTTCACAGATAATTTTTATAAATTGAAGGTTTGTGGCAACCCTGCATCAAGCAAGTCTATTGGTGACATTTTTCCAACAGCATGTGCCCACTTTGTGCCTCTGTATCACATTTTAATTAAGATATATACATTTTTTCAGGCATAATGCTCTTGTATACTTAATAGACTACAGTGTAGTGTAGCCATAACTTTCATTGTGCATTGGGATTCCAAAAAATTCCTGTGACACACTTTATTGCATAATTCACTTTATTGTAGTCTGGAACAAAGACCACAATATCTCCAAGATGTACCTATAGTTGTAATTTTCATTTTCCTGATGACTGAAGGTAATTAATATTATTTCATGTGCTTATTGGCCATTCATGTATCTTCTTTTGTCAAGTGTCACTTCAAGTCTTTTTATTGAATTGTCTGAGTTATGCGTTATTTGTATATTCTGGATATAAGACCTTTGTCATCTATATCTTTCTTTGTATTTATCTACACATATATAATGAATATTTCTCTCAGTCTGTGGCTTGCCTTTTAATTTTCTTAGTCATGTATTTTGATAAGAAGACATTTTAATTTTGAGGAAGTCCAATTTTTCAAGTTTTTTATGGTTAGTGCTTCCCATGTCTTGTCTAAAGAAATCTTCCCTACCCTAAAGTCATGAAGATTTTCTCCTATACTGTCTTTGAGAAGCTTTATGGCTTTAGCTTCTATGTTTTGGCCTATGATCCATTTTCAGTTGCTTTATTATGAGGTAAAGGTCAATGTTCATTTTTATTTCACACATTTATCTGGTTGTTGAAAAGACTATGCCTTCCCCACTGAATACTTTGGTACCTTTGTGGGAAACCAATTGATTGTATATGTGTGGGTCTGTTCCTGGAGTTTCCATTCTGTTCCAGGGATCTATCCTTATTCCAGTACTCCTGATTACTGTGGTGATATAGTCTTGGAATCAGGTAGTGTAAGTCATCCATCATTGTTCTTCAAAATTGTTTTGGTTTCTCTAGGTCCTTTTATTTCTACACCAATTTTAGAATCAACTTGTCAATTTCTACCACAGAAGTCATCTGAGATTTGGGTTGGGTTTGCATTGAACTTACAGAACAATTTTCAGAGAATTGCTGTCTTAACAATATTAAGTCATCCAATCCATGAACATTGTATAACTCTCCATTTATTTGGGTCTTCTATAATTTCTCTCAGCAGTATTTTGTAGTTTTTTGGTAGGACTTGCAATTCTTTTGTTGAATTTTTCCCTAAATATTTCATGTTTCTCATGCTATTTTAAGTTATATTATTTTGTTAATCTCATTTTACACTTGCTTATAGTTAGCATATAGAAATATTTAATTTTTTGTACATTGAGCTTATATACTGTGCTCGATAAATTTACTTACTAGTTTTAGTAGATTTTTGGTAGATTTTTAAAGATTTTCTAGATGGATAATCATATCATCTGTGAAACAAAACAGTTTTATTCTTCTTTTCCAATCCTTTGCCTTTTTTTTCTTGCCTTATTGTACTGCCTTGAACCTCCAGTATGATGTTGAATAGAAGTGGAGTGTGGACATTTTTGTCTTTTTACTAATCTTAGGGGAAATTTGTTCCATATAGCAACATTTTGTAGCTGCAGGTTTTTTGTATATGCCCTTTATCAAGTTGAAGAAGTTCCCTTCTGTACCTAGTTTGTTGAGAGTTTTTAATCTTGAACTATTGTTGAATTTTATCCCATGCTTCTGCATCTATTTAGGTGATGTGTTTAAATTGTCAAATGGAACCATTTTTGCATTTCTGGGTTAAACCCTATTTAGCCATGTATATTTTATTTACACACACACGTACATTAGATTTAGTTTGCTAATATTTGATTTAGGATTTCTTCACCTATACTCATGATTGAGGTTGGCTTTTAATTTCCCTTTCTTACCCTGTCCTTGACCTGTTTTAATATCAAAGAGGAGCTTGCCTTCTGTTCTTTTCTCTGGAACAATTAATGTAATATAGAGATTATCTATTCCTAGAAGGTTGGTAGAACTTGCCTATAAAACATCTAGATATGGTGCTTTTTTTATGGTTAGATTTTTTTTTCTTAATTTGTGGGGTTTTTTTGTTTTTTGTTTTTTGTTTTTATTTAAATCGAGTTGATTGGCTATGAGGGACAGTGGGAAGAATTAAAGAAAATAATTATTCCATTCTTTCTCAAAAGTTGGGTAGTAATTCTAGTATCATTTTAGCAGCAAAGGAGGAAAGAATAATTTCATCATAACTGACTAGGGAGAGTCATTTTTTTAGAAAGCAGATGATAATTGGGAGAAGGCTAATCAGGTTTAAAGTTACCTCCATTAATCTCAGAATATGTACCTATAACATACAGCATTGATGAATTCACAATAGAATCTAAAAATCCTCATTAAAGCTGAAGGTTTAAGCCTTTAATTCATCTTTTATACTGAGCTGCTGAAGAGGAGCAACAGAAATCATTTTCACTTAACCCCTTTAATTTCTTAATGTCTGAAAAAAAGGTTTAATGAACCAAAAGCATTCAAAACCCAGATAAGCTGTCCTTTGGAATTCTCTTTTCTGCTGAAAGAAGTACAACAATGGCATGCATGTGATCTGGCCTCCTCAGCCACGTAATTCAAACAAACATACCATATTCCAAAGGCTGCAGGAACACCACAGCTAATTAAAACAATGTCAGCAACACAGGCCAATGGCTCGTATATTTATAGTTATGCCAGTGATGGGGGAGTGACTCTCATCCATTGTCTCCCATTTTATTTTTGTCAAGTGGAAGTGTTGATAGTTGCAGATTTCTGTTATTCACACATGTTTATTGGTGCAGTACCAGTACCTTTCAGAAGCTTCCAAAAAACAGCCTCCAAACTCCATCTAACTTCACTTTAAGCTGTAAAATTCTTGCCTATGCTAAGAATGCATTAGGTATCATGCAGTATCATTTAGCTGGAGAAGGCGGCAGCTTTCTAATCCTTAGAGCTCGTTATTTCTGCAAAAACAGCAAATCTACTTTAATCACTGTTACATAAGTCTTGGGAGACTTATTAACCTGCAAGTAGCTTTCCTTGTAGAGCGTTCTACTTCCTAAGAATTTTATGCAAACCTCTGACCGCACTTAGACTGGGGCACATTTCATACTCTTCCTGGTGTTCTCGGCCTCTACCCAGGAAAGAAGGGTGGTGGCGTTGCTTTTTAGTGATGCAAGTCAAAGACCAAGAAGTTAGCTGAAATGCGTGGATTAAATTTGGGATATTTATCTGGCATTACCTTTGTTCTTTAGAGCTCAAATGGTAAATTAACTGACTTCCTGAGCTTCTACACACTCCCTTCAACAGTCATGCATCACCCAGTTCACAAGAGCCTCAAAGCTGCTTACTCCTTCTACAATATTCACACGGAGACTCCCCTTCTGGACCTCATGAACGACGCACTCATTATAGCTAAATTGGTAAGCAGCTCCTTCCTTTCTCTGGCAAAGTATGGGTGTCAAAGTATGACATCTTATTATATTCCACACAGGTGGAATTCATTGCAGATATTTTTTACTGTTCACAACCAAAGGAAGAATTTTGATAAGACTTTCTTTTAAAACTTCAGTTACTATTTTCATCATGAATTCCACTGCAATTAAAAAACAAGAAGAACATTTTTTACACAATAGAAATGCCTAACCCTTATATAAAGAACACATAAAACCCATAATATAAGGCAAATACACGAGTAAATGTTTGTGTTGTAGTGAATAATTAGCAGCGGTAAATTTTTTTTTATTCTGTAGTCTCTGAATTTTAAAATCTAAAGATATTCAATTCAAAATGTACCTTAATATATTGTGTTACTTTTCTGTTTCCTCAGTGTAGGTGTTGGGATAATTGTTAAATTCTTGCTACAAATTAATATATTTTCTTTAAATTAAAGAAACTGAAGTCAACTGACAGATACAGATTGACTATAATTATTGAATGTGGGAAAATATTGTTCATGAGAAATTAGGAACAGCACATAGAAAGTGTCTTTCTTGCATTTGTCTAGTATTCAATAATGGAAAGCATACTTTTGGATTCCAAAATCATTCTTCTCATATTTTCTGAGAATATTACTCATTTCAGCCACCTCCCAAAAGTCCAAAAATGAGTTAATTATTTAGGGTAAAACATGGAGAAATGAAAATTTAAGTGTTCTATCATATTTTGCATAATATTATCTAACATATTAAAGAAGTTTGACTTCTGCTATTAAAATTTTACTAAATTTATTTCCTAGTATCAATCCAAGACAAATATGGTTAAAACTTGGGTTCCCTGGCTACAATTTCAGCTAAGTTATAACTTAGCAAGTCCAATAACTAACAATACCTGCAGATAGAGCCATTTAGACAACTGAGCCCTTCGAAAACAGGGGCAAAATGTTTTATTATGTCATTGTTAGCCATCATACTAGTTTTTGATTCAGCATTTTGATTATCTTGCTCTTATCAAATTTACTGCTAGTTTTATGGCAGTTTCAAACTGAATTCCTGACTTACACTATATATTATAGGCATTAAGCCCTATTATTAAGCTGTATACTAATTTGAGCAGTTAGTAGAGGAATTAAATGTTAGACGGAGGTGTATACTATAGAAAATACTGTAGCCTTTTAATGTTTTTAAATTCTGAATCCTTCACATTGGCAGAAAGGATTTGATGTGTTCAATGCACTAGATTTGATGGAAAATAAGAAATTCTTGGAAAAACTCAAGTTTGGTATAGGAGATGGCAATTTGCAGTATTATTTGTACAATTGGAGGTGTCCAGGAACAGACTCTGAAAAGGTAAGTGAAATTACCTTTGTAAACTTAAAGAAATCTACCTAGAAAATCCCATATTACTTCCCTTAGGATTAAGAAGTTTTAAGTAGATTTTAAAAATACAGATCTCTTATACTACATCATAATTTAATTTTTCTTGCTTAACTGTCCTATTTCATTTCTTCCCTCCCTTTAGGTTGGACTTGTATTACAATAAATGGACACTGTATTTCTAGAATCCTGACATCATCATTTGTTAATGTTCTATTCAGTGATTCCTGGAACTTGCCATTCCAAAGAAGAATTAAAGCACAACTTAAGTGAACTTGAGGTGGTTGGTAATAATCAGAAAAATGAAAAAACATCCATGTGTGATGACCAATAGTACACATTTCTAGCTAGAATATAAGAATTCATCCTTTTTTTCGCTATTTACCCATTTGTGGAAGGTATGAAAATGTACAAAGAGCACATTCCTCTAATTTACAAACTTGGTTGTGGCTGGATAAAGGGAAGGTATTTTTCCACTCAAGAAAAGGACTGTTTTTATATGGACTGAATAAAAGTAATGGAATTGTGTAGGAAAATCTTTGCTGCCGTGTGGAGATAAACTGCTGCATTTCTATTTATTAAGTGGTGGAATATTTGTCAGTTTAACAGAATGAAGGATCCATTTGGAAAATTTTACTTATATCACCTTATGTGATATCATTTGGGAAAATTTATGAAATCAACACTTTTGTAAAATTGACAAGAGCGGTGGATATTTAACTGTGAAGCAATATACAAATAAATGTACTAGTGACTAGTACATTTACTTCTTCATAAACAAAGTTGCCAAATCAGTAAACACACAGATTTGTACTTTGATATTCAGCAAATTGATGGGTTAGTTCAAAAGCAAAATTTTGTGCAAACATGAAGTGTGCTCTCTGAAAGAATACACACCCGTAAGTAACTAAACTTTGCTGATGCTCAAACCCTAATTTCTTGTCAGCAATGCCAAGGCTATGTGAGGAAAAGAAAATAAAAGCTCTAAAGTCAAAAGAAATGCCCAGTGGAATTTATTAGTGCTATCAGGACATTGATAGTTTGAATGTTGTTATTACTTATGCAAAGTTGCACATATTCTTTTAAACTGACTTTAATTTATCATGAAAGCTGAAATGCTAAAGGAAAATGTCTTATTTGTAAATAAGTGTTCATAATTTTGTTACTGATGTTTTTATCTAGAATTTGAAAAACGAAGTTTCACAGTATACGTACATATGTATATATTGCCAACAGTCCAAGGGGAAAAAAAGATGCTCAACAAGGCCACAGAGACTGGCCTTGACTCAGATACCACAAAAGTAGATACTACTTCCTGCCTTTATTGTACCAGTGCCTAGACTGTTCAGTCCAGAAGAAAATTTTTATTATTTTCAACAACATGATGGCATTTCCTTCATGTTATAAGTAGCCCAGTGAAGCCAATCGTATCTTATACCAAGGGCCAGCAAACTAAGAATGGTTTTTACATTTTTAAGTGATTGAAAAAAATCAAAAGAATGGCATTTTGTGATGTGAAAATTACCTGAAATTCAAATTTGTGTTCAACAGTTTTAAGGGAACACAGCCACTCATTCGTTTTATGTATTGCCTGTGGCTGCTTTCACACATCAAAGGCAGAGTTGAGTCGCTGCCACGGAGACTCTATGGCCTGCAAAGCCTAAAATATTTACTGTCTGGCCCTTTACAGAAAGAGCTTGTTGCCCCCAGATTTACGCTGGTAAGTTGAAAGCTAACTGCTACAGCCTGCCATTGTCCTAAGGCCACCTACAGCTTGTGGGATCCCTGAGACGGCCACAAGAGGGGACACCTGGGCCACAGGCAGTGCCTACTTAGCGCTGGCACTGTTCGCTTCCTTGAAGACACAAAGGGAAGACTTCTCATTTGGGCTGATTCAAGCCCAATTGCATTACAATTCTTTCTTAGAATGAGAAAGGCTTCAAGAAGCAAAACTGAACCAATTCACTGAAACATTTTTCTGAAACACCAGTATTAAGTAAATGCAATTTGGAGTCGGCTTTTGTTAGGAACTACTTCCTACTCAGTTTTATGGCACAAAGTCCTATATGAAGCAGATTCTCAAATAATTGCAAAATTGCCAGTGAGAAATTTTGTTATGAACTTACCTCATGATGAAACTGTTCCTTTAAAGATAAGTCTACGTAATTCCAACTGTTATAGAATTCATATTTTTACTCATTTTAAAAACAGTAATTAATAAATAACTGGCATATTTCTCTTTAAAATTTAAGCAGATTACCAATGAATACTGTAAAAGAGACCAGTAAAACTGCTTGTTTATAAAGTAGCTATTAAAACATGATATTTAAAATGCAAAATACAGTGTATTATAGTTTCAAAAAAACTACATTGTCCTGCATCCTGTCTCGAACCGAAATGCTCTATTGCATGCGGCATGTATGTCCTTCCTTGTTTTTTTCCAAGATGGCAGTAAGTGAAAATCTACACGAATGGAGATTACCATCATCTGTTAAATTAACAGAATTTAAACTGAAAATAAACTCAGGCCATCCAATTATCTTCTCCCTAAACTACAGAAAGTAACTTATGCTCCATTTCCTAACACGCAGGGTGCCCATTTTGGCCCAGGCCTCCCTCTTGAGAATCCAACTCCATTCATTTACTTTCTCCTTGTCATATTTCACCTAATTACCATCACTTTTTATACATGTTAACTTCTAAGGAAATAACCATTCAGAGGTGAATTCTAACTAGTCAAAATACTTTATCTGGGGAAGTGCCACTTGCAGGAGCTGCACCCATCTTGCTCTACCTCAGCACCTCACTCCATGCCAGTTCCGAATTTATATCAGCCACCTCAACAAAACTAAAGGATGAGCTGAAGACATCTCTGTATGCCGTCTTCTCCCATCCTGGATATCCTGTTATCATGGAGCCTGAAGATGGGGGGCCAGACCTGTGTCATCTTCAAGCACGACCAATGCCCTGTGCTCCATATAGGGTTTCCCCTCCTATGACAAGCCCACACAGATCCATGGTGCCAGGACTGACTCAGGTATTACCGCCAAGATGAAGGGAACCTGCGCATAGCGCGACTGCAAGTGGAAGAGGAAGCCCAAGAGCCAGGAGACCCCAGCTGCCAAGGCCGTGTGGGTGGGGCAGCCATCCCGGGCCTGCCACCAGTGACTCAGGCACCTGCGTTGTGCACCACATGCTAGGCCAGCTCTCAGTGATCCCACTGCCAGGGCTTGCACCTGGGCACATCCCCCCAGGGGCCATGCCCCCAACAGCCACTTACACCAAGGTACACACCACCTGCCCAGCTCCTGTCAGAAAACCCACTGGATCACATCGTTCCTTACCAACCTGCCAGACGAGACCAGTGGGCTCATGCTGTCTATGCTTTTCAACCAGTTACGTGGCTCCAAGGCAGTCCAGCTGGTCCCCACACAGCTTGCATCACCTTTTTGCAGTCTGACGATAAGGTGCAGGCAAGGTCCCCCCACAATGCCCTGCAGGGCTTTAAGATCACCCAGAACAGTGCCATTATCTCCTTCACCATGTAGCACCTTCCCCTATGCCTGCCTTTGTCCCACTCTAGGGCTGCTGCCCTCCCCCCTTGGCTCAGCCCCCTGAAGCCAAGTCCCCCCCCAGGGGCCTTGTTCCAGCCCTGTGAGTAGTCTCCACACAGCATCATACCCAGAGTCTGTCTCCAGGCCTTGCACCTGGCCCTGGTTTGGTTTTTCACACATGCAAACCTTATTTGGCTTTCTTATGAATAGCAGGCCTTTCTCCCAACCTATGTCTGTCTCGATACAAAGTCAAACTGACATGACACTTGAAATGATGCAGTGCTTCTGTAGACAGTGAGTTGCTTGGCATTTATATCTTTCCTGTAAGACTGATAATGTATCTCCAGTAAGTTCTGCCTACCTACCTAACTTGAACCACATTCACTGTGGCAGTTTAAGCTTGAGAGAAAGATCTTAACTGTTGTAGAATACAGATGTTCTTGTTTACAAGCACTGTGCCAGCCTTTTAAGAAAGTGAATTTATACAAGCATGGGAATTAGTTTCAATAAACTTTTGTTTTGGTATTCACACTTTAGAATACTTTCTGACAAACTGTTTTTAAACCTGAACACATTTGAAAGGAACATAACCAAACAGTATCCTAAGAAGATAAATAATTAGTAACTCATTTTATTAGTTTCCAGACTTCTCTGCAAGGTATAATTTCACAAACTGTATAAAATGACAAGATTACTTTGAAGTGGACTTTTTACTTTTAGGTGGTTTCCTTATCTTATTAGGATTTGGTATTAATTTCTTTATTTTAAGGGGTTGTAACACAACAGCAGAGGCCTTCTGACCCTCACCAAGCTTTCTCTTGTGTTTAGACAGGTCTTCAAATGAAGTTTCCAAAACCTCTTGATCTTGCCTTTCCAAAGATTCAGTCTCTAAATTTTCCAAGGAGTCTTCAATTCTGCCTTGAAGCCATGGCACACTTAAACTGGGTACTCTGGGAATTATAGCTTTTACTTCATCAACAAAATCGGTGGTATTTCTTTTGAACCCCAGGGCTAGGACACATTTTAAGCCAATGGCAGGTGCAATTCTCTCACTGAGACGGGGAACCTGGCAAGCAGGAACAGTTCTGCTTAAACTTAACTGAATCAAGTGTGAGGTAATGACTGCAGGCTTGGCTGACTTACACACCAGGACTAATAGCAGTTCGTTCCTTTCCAGAGCTCTGGTAACTTCATTGACTCCAATAGCAAGCTGCTTCCTGACATGCACAGGAGTCCACCCTGATACTTGTTGGTTATCACCTGGTTTTTCCTCCTTTAGATCCTCACTAATACTGACATCAGTGTTACATTTTTCTCTGCTTGGCTTTTTGAAAAAAGGCTGATTTTTCTTTTTCTTCTTATCTTCAATCTTCTGAAGTCCAATACATTTAAATCTGTCTTCAAGTGTCTGTAATATGAAGTGCATATCCTCTCTCTCCAGAGTACTCCAGGAGATAACATATGGGTTGTTCAACGATGTTTTTACAGTTAAAGGTCTTGTCTTACGGACAGAACCCCTCCCCAGTGCTTGAGGAGCTGCAGCCATTTTCAAAATTCTTCCTAGAGAAGCAAAATGACAAAGACAAATCAATGTTAACTAGAAACGGATGTCTTGATTTTATTTTGGTTGTACTCTTTCTGATTCTTAGTAAGCTATAGCAAACCTAATTATATAGGCCCAATTATGTGACCATACACTTACTCTCTCTCTGAACATTAAATAATTTTATTTTCTCCATTTTTTCCATAATGACTTTGTCTCTATTCAGATACAGGCAATAAATGAATGTTTTACATTATTGCAATCATAGTGACATTCTACTTGTTTATTCATTTTGTTTCTTAAAAATATTCCAATCTTATAATCTTATAGATTATAAGATTGGAATATTATAATATATAATTATAAGATTATAATAATTGTATATGTATATGTATATATGTATATGTATATTATACATATACATATAATATTATAATCTTATAATCTTATAGATTTGTTAACTGGAGTTTGTTAACAAGTCTGTCTCTGCTTGCATGGAGTTCACAACCTGTGAGGGCCCCAGAGACCTAAGCCACTCAAAATTAAACAGGTGTGATTTTTTTTTTTTTAACCAAAACAGTAATATTTTCACATGACTAAAAAATTCAAAAAATACTTTTTCTGTGCTCTTTTAAAGTCTCCTTCCCTAACTGGATCCCAGGCCATCTCCACAAATGCAGTCACCAGTAAGTTTCCTGTATATCCTTCCTAAGACACAGGATACATAGGGATATACACAATCCTCCTCCCTATGGTTAGTTCAAGTTGACTGTCCCATTTTGCAATTTCACTGGTAATAGGGAAAGTGTATAATAAAATATAAATGTATTATATATATAAATTAAAGATGATAACTCCTTAAGGAAAATAATAAGAGGAAATGGAGAATTACTACCAAGCTGTCAGAAATAAAACGAATTTTATTCATTTAAAAAGAGAATATCGTGAACAGTTGGTCACCAACAAATGAGACAATATAGATGAAATGGGCAAATTCCTAAAAACAGACAAATTACCTAAACTAACTCAAGAAAAAAATAAAAAATCTCAACAGACCAATAACAAGTAGAGACTGAATCACAACCAAAACCTCCCTGTAAAGGAAAGTCCAGGGCCAGATGACTTAAGTGGTGAATATAAAAACTCAGAAAAAACTGAAGAGGAAGAAACACTTGTCAACCATTGTATGAGGTCAGCATTATCCTGTTTCCAAACCCACATAAGAACAGAACAAGAAAACTACAGACCTTATTAATATAGAAGCAAAAATCCTCAGCAAAATAGTAACAAACCAATCCAACTGCATATAAAATAAATGATACACCATGACCAAGTGGTATTTTTTGCAGGAATACAAGAGTGGTTGAATATAAGAACATCAATCAATATAAGATACCACCTTCACGGAACAAAAGGCAAAAACTACATGATCATCTCAACTGATGAAAAAAGGCACTTGACAAAATTCTGTACCCTTTCTTAAAAACACTCAGAAAACTAGGAATAGAAGGGAATTTGCTCAACATGATGAAGGGCATGTATGAAAAACCCACAGCTACCAAAATTATAATCAAATGATGAAAGACTAAAATCATTCCTCTAAGCTAAGGTCAGGCAGGAACAAGACAAGGATCCCTGATTTCACTACTGCTATTCCATACTGTACTGGAAGCTCTAGTCAGAGCAATTGAGCAAGGAAAAGAGATAAATAAACTCAAGTTGGAAAAGAAGAAGTAATATTCTCTATTCACAGATGACAAGATCCAATATGTAGAAAATCCCCAAGAATCCACAAGAAAACTACTAGAACTAATGAATTCAGCAATGAATCATCTGAAAGGAAATTCAAGAAAACAATTTCACTTACAATAGCATCTAAAAGAATAAAATACCTGGGAATAAATTTAACAAAGGAGGTGAAAGACTTGTGTACTGAAAAGTATAAAACATTGCTGCAAGAAATTAAGACCTAAAGAAAAGGAAAGACATCCCATGTTCATGGATTGGATTGAAAGACCTAATATTATTAAGCTGTCAATACTTACCCAAAGCAATCTACAAATTCAGTGCAAATTCTGGCTGCTATTTTTGCAGAAATGGAAAAGCCAGTCCTCAAATTCATACAGAATTTCAAGGTGCACCACACTGAGCAACCCGGAAAAAGAACAAAGCTGGGGGACTCACACTTCTCTATTTCAAAACTACTATAAAGCTATAGTAATCCAAAGAGTGTGGCACTGGCATAAGGACAGACATATAGACCAATGGAATGCAACTGAGAGTCCAGAAATATATCCACATATCCATGAACAATTGATTTTTTTACAAGGGTGCCAAATCCACTCAACAGGAGAATAGTCTCTTCAAATAGTGCTAGGAAAACTGGATTTCCAGATGTTAAAGAACGAAGTTGGACCCACCTCACACCATATACAAAAATTAACTCGAAATGAATCAATGACTTAAATATAAATGCTAAACCCATAATATTCTTAGAAGAAACATAGGCTAAAACCTTCATGACCATGCATTCAGCAATCAATTATCAGAAAGCAAAAGCAATGAAAGAAAAAAGAAATTGGACTTCATCAAAATTAGAAACTATTGTGCAGTGAAGGATATTATCAAGAAAGTGAAAAGACAATCTTCAGAATGGAGAAAGTAGATACAAATGGTATATGATGAGAGTTTAATATCCAGAATATATAAAAACTCCTGCAACTCAACAGAAAGATAAACAGCCAAGTTTAAAAATAACCAAGGGACTAGAATAGACATATCTCCAAAGATATAGAAGCAGTCAATAAGCCCATGAAATAGAACCTTGACATCATTAACCTTCAGGAAAATGCAAATCAAAACCACAGTAAGATGTCATATCATACCAACTAGAATTCCTACTATTTTTAAAAGCAGAAAATAACAACTGTTGGCTAGAGTATGGAGAAATTGGAACCTTTTGTCCATTGCTGGTGGAAAGGTAAAATCGTTTAGCCACTGTAGAAAACTGTTTGGTGGTTCCTCAAAAAGTTAAACGTACAATTATCATATGACCTGGCAACCACACTCCTAGGTACATATCCAAAAGAACTGAAAACAGGGACTTCAAGAGTCCAATGTTCATGGTGGCATTATGCACAATAGTCAAAAGGCTGAAACACAACCCAAGTGTCCATCAAAAAATGAACAGATAAACATAGTGTATTATATACATATAATGGAATGTTACTCAGCTGCAAAAAAAAATGAAATTCTAATACATGCTACAACATAGATGAAGCCACAAAACATTAAGTGAAATAGGCCAGAAGCAAAAGGACAAATATTGTATGATTCCACTTATATAAATCTGTAGAATGCACAAATTCAAAGACAGAAAGTGATACCAGGGTCATGGGTTGGGAGAGGGAAGGGTATGAGAAGTTACTGCTTAGTGGGTATAGAGTTTCTGTTTGGGGTGATGAAAAGTTTTGGTAATGGATGGTGGTGATGCTGGTACAACATTGCAAATGTAATTAATGCCACTGAATTGTACACTTAAAAATGGTTAAAATGGCAAATCTTATGTTAAATATATATGTTACTACAATAAATTTTTAATTAAAAAAAAAAAAGCCTAGGTCTAAATAATAATAATCCTTGTTGGGGAAAATATTATAATCCACAAGCCTAATTATATACTGTTTATTCTTCCCAGAGTCAACTGCATGTACCCTTTCTTCCCTCAGTTTTCTCCCTCTCCTTCCTGGGGCTCAGCTGAGAACCATAGGGGCCCACTTTGCAAAACCAAAGGAAGTTAAACAAGCTGTCCCCGGAGAAGTCTGGAGTTTGGACTATCCCTATATTCAGGAAGCCAGATGACTCCTATTGCCTCACTGCAGGTCATCTCTCTCAGCTAGACCTCCCCTCCCTGTAGGGCCACACAGGGGATTAAGTCTTCTCCAGTTAAACTTCCATTCACTGTACTGGGCACTGATGCTGAAGAGCAGGTGTCTCTGTGGAGTGTCAAAATTTATAAAGCACTTTCCCCAGGTATTATTTAATTCTCAAAACATTCCTGTGTAACGCTCAATGTATGAATGTAGAAACGGACTCAGGTTTGCCCAAAGTCACAACTAGTTTTCCAAATCCAAATTTTATGCTCTTTTAACCCTGGCTGCACTTCAGAAAACACCTGCAGCTTTAAAACAAACAAACAAAAAAAAACAGAGTTGGTTGGTGTTCCTCACACACGGACACACACATCCACCCCTGGCCCCAACCCTAGATCTGCCAAACTGAAATCTCTGGAGATGGGGCCAGGGTACCTGTACCTGTGAAAAGCTTCCGGGTTACATCGGATACAAAGCCGTAATTAGGGAGCGCTGGTCTAGGACAGGCTGCATTCCCACACTGGACAGCCCTGAAAAATGGGTACCCGACCTCACCGGACTCTGCTGTTCCTCCCACCCCCAGTCACCTTTGCACAGAAAACCACAATTCAGCTCCCCTGGGTGAGAGATCACACCTTGTTCATGTCAGGACTGCCACTGCTAGTCCCTCAGAATCTCTACTGCCTAGGAAGCGTCCATTCCCTCGGCCACACAGTGCAGCCCGCCCAGCAGGTCAGCTAGTGTGTCCCAGCATTCAAACACCATGGAGAAAATACTGTTATGTGTTCCGGGGAATAGCAGGTGGGTATTAACCCAACCTGCCTTCAAATTCTAGTGGTGGAGATGAAGAGGACTACGTGTTACACTAAGCAGAATCTTGTGCAATATAATCCAAGAACCAAGTACTGATGAGAATTAACAGCTTCAGAGTATGGGAGATGGGAAGACCTTGCTGCAGTGCCTTTTGAGACATGACTTGGAGGCCTCTAGGACCAATTGCAAATCCCTTAAGGTGACACAGAAGGCCCTCCACAGTCTGGCCTCTTTCTGCTGGCACACTATGTAAATCACAGCCCAACACTGAATCACATACTATTTAACCAGGCCTTGAGTTTCTCACCTCCAGGCCTTATACACATCATTCCCTCTGCCTGGAATGCCACTCCCATCCTCAGCCCTATGACCACCTTTCCTACTTTAACAAGGTAAAAAACAGTCACTGGCCTCGTTGGGCTTAAATTCTATGAGGAAGACTTACCAAACAGGTAATAATAATAAACGTGGATGCCCATTAAGATGAGGCAACTACAAGATGCCAAGGGAACATACAGCAGAGCCCTAACTTCGTTGAGGGGGTCAGCGAAGGCCTCCTAGAAGAAGTGACTTTTCAATCGGCATATGAAGAATGCCTACCAAAGGGAACAGCAAATAGAGGAGGATCGTTCCAGGAAAGCGAATTAACGGAACTGAAATAAAGAGTTGCGTGTAGCTGCAGCAGAGATGCTGGAAGAGGAGTGGTGAGCTATGAGTCAGGAAAGGAAGATAAGGATCAGATGGTAAAGGCCCTTGCAAGGCATTGGGAGGCAATGGAAACGCTTAAAGCGGAAGAGTGGCAGGATTAGAATGGCGTTAGAGAGAGAGCTTAGTAGATTCGGGGCAAATGACTGCCTTGAAGGATGAGAGAATGGAAGCAGCAAAGAGGCTCCCGAGATGGTTCAGGTAACAAGTGACGATGCGCTGCCCTGGAGTCGCTACCGAGTGAAGGGAGAGAAATGCACGCTCGTTGAACGAGTTAGGAGGTAAAACCTACGCGACTTGGTGACCGCCTGGGAGTAAAGCCGAGGGAGGCTCAGGACAAGTCCCGGTTTCTGGACACGTTCACCACAGGGTGTGTTTCCTGGGCAGGCTCACTTCTAGGACCGCCGCACCAAGCACCTCGGTCTTCATCGCGGAGCCTACGGCCCTGCAGCGCCTGCCGTCCTACCCCACTTCCGGACTGTGGCGTTCTGAGGGGCCACCCTGGTATTTCTAGTGTCCAGTCGATGGTCGGAGCCGGAGTCACAGGCAGGCGTCCCACCCCCACCTTCCCAACTGCGACTCACCCTTACGCCGCGTGACAGCTCCGCGTACCACACTGAGCGAGGAAATCCCGAAGCCTGTGGGAGCCAAGGAGCCTCCAAGCAGTAGCCTAAACACCAGTGCGCAGGCCCGAGGCCTGTCTCGCGAGACCCTACAGTTACCGAGGCCAATCTCGCGAGACACCCACCGTTGCCAAGGCCTGTCTCGCTGTGCCTGGGGTTGCCATGGTAACCCGATCGCCGTCTCTGCCTGCAGCTGTTTGGAGCGGATGGTCTCTTGGAAGCTGGTTCTCTCAGGGGCTTGTGCCTCCTGCCACCCGCTACTTTTGACCCAGCGTCTACCTCCCAAGAGCCTTGGAGGCTTGGTCCTCTGTCCCTTTTTTCTGGGTTTGGCTCTCCTACCGGACGCAAAAGCCCAACTCGGTCCCAGGGCCCCCGTCGAATCCTGCCGAATCCCTAGCACCACGAAAATCGAGATTAACCGAGAGAGTTGATCTAGGCAACAGTGTAAGGAATCAAGAGCCCCCTCAGCAGCTCTGAGCTGTGCAAGTGCATTCGGGATCCTCTTTGTGCCTGCTGAGGCTGCCGCCATCAGCGGACATCTAACCGTGAAGAACGGAGTCTCCGAGAAGCCACAGCGAGTGGTGAAGAAGCCGAGTGGCATGCCAAGCCCCGGAGCTGAACCAGCTGGTCTCTCCTGCCCTTGGCAAGAACTCAGGAGACAGGAGATGGCTTCTGACCTAGCGAGCTTCTTCCCTCTCCACCCCTTCTCTTTTTCTTGTCCATTCTAACTTGGGCATCCTTTCTTTTCCTCTTGTAAGTATATTCCCCCTCTCCTCAATCGCTTCACTGCTCGATTTGGTTCCCATTTTGGGGGTCTGGTATCTATATCTTCCATTTTCAACACCTATGTATTACATAACAGGCTATAAAGTAAACAAAACAAAAAGAAATGAAAAACCGAGCTGCTTTTGATGAAAGACCTTTGCAGGAGACACAGGGTCAAGTATAATGTGACTTATAACACAATTAGAAAGATTAACAAAAATGAACTTACAAGGAGTTTGAGTGGAGAAACAGGCTATTGTTTCATAAACTGAATCATATTAGTTCATGGTTATGATGAACTGCAAACCACGCAGTTCTAAAGCAGCCTTAGAGTAGGCATTTAAGCTGTAAGAAAATAGACCGTGCAGGTCTAATTGAAATGCCAGAGTAATGGGAAGGATGTGTATATTATTTTTCTCCCTCAAATTCAAGATTTATAGTTTGAGCATCATCTCAACTTTCATTTGCTCCGTGAAGATTACCAGCTCTTACATTACATGGATGCCTTGGTTGAAACATAACCTCATCAGGACTAGTTGTGTAACCCTGGGAGGGATAACCTCTAGGAAGTTATAAAAATAGTACCTGATTAGAAGGGGTATTATAAGTAAGATGCTTTGGCACTGGCCTGCAGAATATGCTTGATAAATATAGCTATGATGAGTCCAGAGGCAACCTTTGAAGAATTAAGTCAATAAAAACTCATAATGACCTTGAAGATAGGATTGTGGGAAGACAGCAGAGTAGGGAGATCCAGGACTCAGTCCTGATACCAAATTGACTATAAAACAGAAAGGAATGTAATGAAACAATTATTTTGAAACTCCAGAGGCCAGAAGAACATAATACATCATCCAGGGAAAAGTGGGAGGAAGGGGCTAAGTTACAGTAAAGAACAGTAAATTGCTCTCTCCGCATGGTTGGTCCTGGCACCGTCCCTCACTCTCATAGCATACCACTGTAAGGTCCGGCCCCGGCTAGCTCGCTGATGACACAGGAACATAAAAATCCTCTTACACAAGACCAGGGGTAGGCACGGCTGATCACTGCTCACGGCATTTGATTAATGAATTCCAATCACTGGGGGCCTGGTTCTGAAGGCAGCCATTGTTTTAACCCACTGGATAGGGGTGGCGATGGAGAAAACTTAAAGAGGTGTGTTTCCTCAGGGTTGTGGAGGACAGTTAGTTGAAGGGTTGCATTTGCTGGGCAGGCCAAGAAAGCTCGGCTTTGGGGAATCATGGGAGGTGGTCTTAGCACCCATACTGATCCCCCTCTCCAAGGCACTTTGAAGCCACTTGGCACTCTCTCTGTGAGTCACTGGTCCTGCTTTGACTGAAAAAGACTGACTTGGGAAAGTCCTCTACAGGGTGCCCCTCCTCTCAGAATTTGCTCTTCAGGCAAAAGCAGCTTGAGACAAGGAATGCAGTGTGAGAAACTATAGAGGTGGACAGTCTTCGGCAATGACCTGCTGGCTTGAAACACCCGGGAGAAAGAGATCTGTATCCTGAGAAATAGAGGGGACAACCAGACTCCTGTAACAGGGGAAATCCAAAACAACTAACAAAAGCGCAGGACAAGAGAGAGGCAGAGAAAACTTTGACCACTGCATTTGCCTTGGGTAGACATTCCATATAGGAGGGCAGAAGCTCAAGAAAATTTCTTGTCTTATCACCGGATGGTTACAAAATCAATAAACAGACATCTCAGAGAATAAATCCCAGAGTTAACATTTAAATATATTAAAATGTACGGTGTGCAACAAACAAAAGAGTAGAAGGCAAACAAACAAAAAACATGAAATGAATGGCCCATCCAAAGGAACAGGATAAAAATCCAGAAAACACCAATGAAGAAGATGAGAATGTGGACATACTGAACAAAGCCTTTTTAAAAAATGATCTTAAAACTGCTTAAGGAGATGAAGGAAAATACAGAGAAAGAACCAAAGGATATCAGGAAAACAATGACTGAGCAATATGAGAGTCTTAGTAAAGAGATAGAAATTTTTGAAAAGAACCAAACAGAACTATTGGAGTTGAAGACCACAATAACTGAAATGAAAAATGTCCAGGAGGGTCTCAAGAGCAGACTGGATCTGACAGAAGAAATAATCAGTGAACTCGAAGACAAGACACTTGGAAATGATCAAGCTGAGTAGCAGAAAGAAAAAATAATTATTAAAAGTGAAAATAGTCTAAGACACCATCAAGCACATCAATATACTCATTATGGGAGTCCCAGAAGGAAAAGAAAGAAAGAGGTAGAAGGAATAGTAAAAGAAATAATGACAGAGAACTTCCCAAACTTAGTAAAAGACATGAATATGCACATCCAAGAAGCCTAGAGAACACCAAACAGGATGTTTGGTGTCATATATTGATCACACTATCAAATACAAAGGACAAGGAGAGAGTTCTGAAAGGTGAAAGGAAAAACAATGTGTTATATACAAGGCAGTCTCCATTTATATTGAGAGATTTCTCAACAGAAACCATGGAGGCAACAAAGCAGTGGGTTGTAATACTTAAAGAGCTGAAAGAAAACAACTGCCTCATAAAGAATTTTATATCTGGTGAGACTTCCTTTCAAAAATGAGGGAGAGGGGGCGGGGCAAGATGGTGGACTGGTGAGCTGTATGTTTTAGTTACTCCTCCAGGAAAGTAGGTAGAAAGCCAGGAACTGCGTGGATTGGACACCACAGAGCAATCACACTTTGGGCATACTTCATACAACACTCATGAAAATGTGGAACTGCTGAAATCAGCGAAATCTGTAAGTTTTTGTGGCCAGGCTGAGTCCCGTGGGAGGAGGGGCTGTCAGCTCTGGGAAGGAGAAGGGAGAACTGCAGTGGCAGCCCTTATCGGAAACTCATTCTACTAATCCAAACTCCAACCATAGATAGACTGAGACCAGACACCAGAGAATCTAAGAGCAGCCAGCCCAGCAGAGAGGAGACAGGCATAGAAAAAAACAACACAAAAAACTCCAAAATAAAAGCGGAGGATTTTTGGAGTTCTGGTGAACATAGAAAGGGGAAGGGCAGAGCTCAGGCCCTGAGGCTCATATGCAAATCCTGAAGAAAAGCTGATCTCTCTGCCCTGTGGACCTTTCCTTAATGGCCCTAATTGCTTTGTCTCTTAGCATTTCAATAACCCATTAGATCTCTGAGGAGGGCCTTTTTTTTTTTTTTAAATCCTTTTTTCTTTCTCTAAAACAATTACTCTAAGAAGCCCAATACAGAAAGCTTCAAAGACTTGCAGTTTGGGCAGGTCAAGATAAGAGCAGAACTAAGAGATCTCTGAGACAAAAGGCAATAAACCAGTGGCTGAGAAAATTCACTAAACACCACAACTTCCCAAGAAAAGGGGGGTGTCCACTCACAGCCATCATCCTGGTGGACAGGAAACACTCCTGCCCATCGCCAGCCCCATAGCCCAGAGCTGCCCCATACAACCCATGTGACAGAAGTGCTTCAAATAACAGGCACACACCACAAAACTGGGCGTGGACATTAGCCTTCCCTGCAACCTCAGTTGATTGTCCCAGAGTTGGGAAGGTGGAGCAGTGGGAATTAACAAAGCCCCATTCAGCCATCATTTCAGCAGACTGGGAGCCTCCCTACACAGCCCAGTAGCCCAGAACTGCCCTCGGGGGATGGCACTCACCTGTGACATAGCACAGTCATCCCTCAACAGAGGACCAGGGGTTGCACAGCCTGGAAGAGGGGCCCACTCGCAACTCTCAGGAGCCATACGCCAATACCAAGGACTTGTGGGTCAGTGGCAGAGACAAACTGTGGCAGGACTGAACGGAAGGATTAGACTATTGCAGCAGCTTTAAAACTCCAGGATCACCAGGGAGATTTGATTGTTAGAGCCACCCCCCCCCCTCCCTGACTGCCCAGAAACATGCCCCATATACAGGGCAGGCAACACCAACTACACACGCAAGCTTCGTACACCAATTGGACCCCACAAGACTCACTCCCCCACTCACCACAAAGGCTAAGCAGAGTAGAACTGGCTTGTGGAGAACAGGTGGCTCGTGGACGCCACCTAATGGTTAGTTAGAGAAAGTGTACTCCATGAAGCTATAGATCTGATAAATTAGAGATAAGGACTTCAATTGGTCTACAAATCCTAAAAGAACCCTATCAAATTCAGCAAACGCCAAGAGGCCAAAAACAACAGAAAATTATAAAGCATATGAAAAAAACCAGACGATATGAATAACCCAAGCCCAAGCACCCTAATCAAAAGATCAGAAGAGACACAGCACCTAGAGCAGCTACTCAAAGAACTAAAGATGAACAATGAGACCATAGTACGGGATACAAAGGATATCAAGAAGACCCTAGAAGAGCATAAAGAAGACATTGCAAGACTAAATAAAAAAATAGATGATCTTATGGAAATTAAAGAAACTGTTGACCAAATTAAAAAGATTCTGGACACTCATAGTACAAGACTAGAGGAAGTTGAACAACGAATCAGTGACCTGGAAGATGACAGAATGGAAAATGAAAGCATAAAAGAAAGAATGGGGAAAAAAATTGAAAAAATCGAAACAGACCTCAGGGATATGATAGATAATATAAAACGTCCGAATATAAGACTCATTGGTGTTCCAGAAGGGGAAGAAAAGGGTAAAGGTCTAGGAAGAGTATTCAAAGAAATTGTTGGAGAAAACTTCCCAAATCTTCTAAACAACATAAATACACAAATCATAAATGCTCAGCGAACCCCAAATAGAATAAATCCAAATAAACCCACTCCGAGATATATTCTGATCACACTGTCAAACACAGAAGAGAAGGAGCAAGTTCTGAAAGCAGCAAGAGAAAAGCAATTCACCACATATAAAGGAAACGGCATAAGACAAAGTAGTGACTACTCAGCAGCCACCATGGAGGCGAGAAGGCAGTGGCATGATATATTTAAAATTCTGAGTGAGAAAAATTTCCAGCCAAGAATACTTTATCCAGCAAACCTCTCCTTCAAATTTGAGGGAGAGCTTAAATTTTTCACAGACAAACAAATGCTGAGAGAATTTGCTAACAAGAGACCTGCCCTACTGGAGATACTAAAGGGAGCCCTACAGACAGAGAAACAAAGAAAGGACAGAGAGACTTGGAGAAAGGTTCAGTACTAAAGAGATTCGGTATGAGTGCAATAAAGGATATTAATAGAGAGAGGGGAAAAATATATATGACAAACATAAACCAAAGGATAAGATGGCTGATTCAAGAAATGCCTTCACGGTTATAACGTTGAATGTAAATGGATTAAACTCCCCAATTAAAAGATATAGATTCGCAGAATGGATCAAAAAAAAATGAACCATCAATATGTTGCATACAAGAGACTCATCTTAGACACAGGGACACAAAGTAATTGAAAGTGAAAGGATGGAAAAAAATATTTCATGCAAGCTACAGCCAAAAGCAAGCAGGTGTAGCAATATTAATCTCAGATAAAATAGACTTTAAATGCAGGGATGTTTTGAGAGACAAAGAAGGCCACTACATACTAATAAAAGGGGCAATTCAGCAAGAAGAAATAACAATCATAAATGTCTATGCACCCAATCAAGGTGCCACAAAATACATGAGAGAAACACTGGCAAAACTAAAGGAAGCAATTGATGTTTCCACAATAATTGTGGGAGACTTCAACACATCACTCTCTCCTATAGATAGATCAACCAGACAGAGGACCAATAAGGAAATTGAAAACCTAAACAATCTGATAAATGAATTAGATTTAACAGACATATACAGAACATTACATCCCAAATCACCAGGATACACATACTTTTCTAGTGCTCACGGAACTTTCTCCAGAATAGATCATATGCTGGGACATAAAACAAGCCTCAGTAAATTTAAAAAGATAGAAATTATTCAAAGCACATTCTCTGACCACAATGGAATACAATTAGAAGTCAATAACCATCAGAGACTTAGAAAATTCACAAATAGTTGCAGGTTAAACAACACACTCCTGAACAATCAGTGGGTTAATGAAGAAATACCAAGAGAAATTGCTAAATATATAGAGATGAATGAAAATGAGAACACAACATACCAAAACCTATGGGATGCAGCAAAAGCAGTGCTGAGGGGGAAATTTATAGCACTAAATGCATATATTAAAAAGGAAGAAAGAGCCAAAATCAAAGAACTAATGGATCAACTGAAGAAGCTAGAAAATGAACAGCAAACCAATCCTAAACCAGGTAGAAGAAAAGAAATAACAAGGATTAAAGCAGAAATAAATGACATAGAGAACAAAAAAACAATAGAGAGGATAAATATCACCAAAAGTTGGTTCTTTGAGAAGATCAACAAGATTGACAAGCCCCTAGCTAGACTGACAAAATCAAAAGAGAGAAGACCCATATAAACAAAATAATGAATGAAAAAGGTGACATAACTGCAGATCCTGAAGAAATTAAAAAAATTATAAGAGGATACTATGAACAACTGTATGGCAACAAACTGGATAATGTAGAGGAAATGGACAATTTCCTGGAAACATATGTACACCCTAGACTGACCAGAGAAGAAATAGAAGACCTCAATCAACCCATCACAAGCGAAGAGATCCAATCAGTCATCAAAAATCTTCCCACAAATAAATGCCCAGGGCCAGATGGCTTCACAGGGGAATTCTACCAAACTTTCCAGAAAGAACTGACACCAATCTTACTCAAACTCTTTCAAAACATTGAAGAAAATGGAACACTACCTACCTCATTTTATGAAGCTAACATCAATCTAATACCAAAACCAGGCAAAGATGCTACAAAAAAGGAAAACTACCGGCCAATCTCCCTAATGAATATAGATGCAAAAATCCTCAACAAAATACTTGCAAATCGAATCCAAAGACACATTAAAAAAATCATACACCATGACCAAGTGGGGTTCATTCCAGGCATGCAAGGATGGTTCAACATAAGAAAATCAATCAATGTATTACAACACATTAAAAATTCAAAAGGGAAAAATCAAATGATCATCTCAATAGATGCTGAAAAAGCATTTGACAAAATCCAACATCTGTTTTTGATAAAAACACTTCAGAAGGTAGGAATTGAAGGAAACTTCCTCAATATGATAAAGAGCATATATGAAAAACCCACAGCCAGCATAGTACTCAATGTTGAGAGACTGAAAGCCTTCCCTCTAAGATCAGGAACAAGACAAGGATGCCCGCTGTCACTACTGTTATTCAACATTGTGCTGGAAGTGCTAGCCAGGGCAATCCGGCAAGACAAAGAAATAAAAGGCATCCAAATTGGAAAAGAAGAAGTAAAACTGTCATTGTTTGCAGATGATATGATCTTATATCTGGAAAACCCTGAGAAATCGATGATACAGCTACTAGAGCTAATAAACAAATTTAGCAAAGTAGCAGGATACAAGATTAATGCACATAAGTCAGTAATGTTTCTATATGCTAGAAATGAACAAACTGAAGAGACACTCAAGAAAAGATACCATTTTCAATAGCAACTAAAAAAATCAAGTACCTAGGAATAAACTTAACCAAAGATGTAAAAGACCTATACAAAGAAAACTACATAACTCTACTAAAAGAAATAGAAGGGGACCTTAAAAGATGGAAAAATATTCCATGTTCATGGATAGGAAGGCTAAATGTCATTAAGATGTCAATTCTACCAAAACCCATCTACAGATTCAATGCAATCCCAATCAAAATTCCAACAACCTACTTTGCAGACTTGGAAAAGCTAGTTATCAAATTTATTTGGAAAGGGAAGATGCCTCGAATTGCTAAAGACACTCTAAAAAAGAAAAACTAAGTGGGAGGACTTACACTCCCTGACTTTGAAGCTTATTATAAAACCACAGTGGTCAAAACAGCATGGTACTGGCACAAAGATAGACATATAGATCAATGGAATCGAATTGAGAATTCAGAGATAGACCCTCAGATCTATGGCCGACTGATCTTTGATAAGGCCCCCAAAGTCACTGAACTGAGTCATAATGGTCTATTCAACAAATGGGGCTGGGAGAGTTGGATATCCATATCCAAAAGAATGAAAGAGGACCCCTACCTCACACCCTACACAAAAATTAACTCAAAATGGATGAAAGATCTCAATATAAAAGAAAGTACCATAAAACTCCTAGAAGATAATGTAGGAAAACATCTTCAAGACCTTGTATTAGGCGGCCACTTCCTAGACTTAACACCCAAAGCACAAGCAACAAAAGAAAACATAGATAAATGGGAACTCCTCAAGCTTAGAAGTTTCTGCACCTCAAAGGAATTTCTCAAAAAGGTAAAGAGGCAGCCAACTCAATGGGAAAATTTTTTGGAAACCATGTATGTGACAAAAGACTGGTATCTTGCATATACAAAGAAATCCTACAACTCAATGACAGTAGTACAGACAGCCCAATTATAAAATGGGCAAAAGATGTTAAAAGACAGTTCTCTGAAGAGGAAATACAAATGGCCAAGAAACACATGAAAAAATGTTCAGCTTCACTAGCTATTAGAGAGATGCAAATTAAGACCACAGTGAGATACCATCTAACACCTATTAGAGTGGCTGCCATTAAACAAACAGGAAACTACTAATGCTGGAGGGGATGTGGAGAAATTGGAACTGTTATTCATTGTTGGTGGGACTGTATAATGGTTTAGCCACTCTGGAAGTCAGTCTGGCAGTTCCTTAGAAAACTAGAAATAGAGTTACCATTCGATCCAGCGATTGCACTTCTCGGTATATACCCGGAAGATCGGAAAGCAGTGACACGAACAGATATCTGCACGCCCATGTTCATAGCAGCATTATTCACAATTGCCAAGAGATGGAAACAACCCAAATGTCCTTCAACAGATGAGTGGATAAATAAAATATGGTATATACACATGATGGAATACTACAAGGCAATAAGAAGGAATGACCTCGTGAAACGTATGACAACATGGATGAACTTTGAAGACATAATGCTGAGCGAAATAAGCCAGGCACAGAAAGAGAAATATTATATGCTACCACTAATGTGAACTTTGAAAAATGTAAAATGAATGGTTTATAATGTAGAATGTAGGGGAACTAGCAATAGAGAGCAATTAAGGAAGGGGGAACAGTACTCCAAGAAGAACAGATATGCTATTTAACGTTCTGGGGATGCCCAGGAATGACTATGGTCTGTTAATTTCTGATGGATATAGTAGGAGCAAGTTCACAGAAATGTTGCTATATTATGTAACTTTCTTGGGGTAAAGTAGGAACAGGTGGGAAGTAAAGCAGTTAGGTTAGTTGTCTTTTTCTTACTCCCTTGTTATGGTCTCTTTGAAATGTTCTTTTATTGTATGTTTTTCTTTTTTTTTTTTTTTTTTTTTAACTTTGGTTTTTCCATACAGTTGATTTAAAAAGGAAAAAAAGGTTAAAAAAAAAAAAAAAAAAAAAAAAAGGAAAAAAATATGTAGTGCCCCCTTGAGGAGCCTGTGGAGAATGCAGGGGTATTGGCCTACCCCACCTCAATGGTTGCTAACATGACCACAGATATAGGGAACTGGTGGTTTGATGCGTTGAGCCCTCTACCATAGGTTTACCCTTGGGAAGACGGTTGCTGCAAAGGAGAGGCTAGGCCTCCCTATAATTGTGCCTAAGAGCCTCCTCCCGAATGCCTCTTTGTTGCTCAGATGTGGCCCTCTCTCTCTAGCTAAGCCAACTCGAAAGGTGAAATCACTGCCCTCCCCCCTACGTGGGATAAGACACCCAGGGGAGTGAATCTCCCTAGTAATGTGGAATATGACTCCCAGGGAGGAATGTAGACCTGGCATCGTGGGACGGAGAACATCTTCTTGACCAAAAGGGGGATGTGAAAGGAAATGAAATAAGCTTCAGTGGCAGAGAGATTCCAAAAGTAGCCGAGAGGTCACTCTGGTGGGCACTCTTACGCACAATACAGACAACCCTTTTTAGGTTCTAAAGAATTGGGGTAGCTGGTGGTGGATACCTGAAACTATCAAACTACAACCCAGAACCCATGAATCTCGAAGACAATTGTATAAAAATGTAGCTTATGAGGGTGACAATGGGATTGGGAAAGCCATAAGGACCACACTCCACTTTGTCTAGTTTATGGACGGATGAGTAGAAAAATAGGGGAAGGAAACAAACAAACAAACAGACAAAGGTACCCAGTGTTCTTTTTTACTTTAATTGCTCTTTTTCACTTTAATTATTATTCTTGTTATTTTTGGGTGTGTGCTAATGAAGGTGTCAGGAATTGATTTAAGTGATGAATGTACAACTATGTAATGGTACTGTGAACAATCGAATGTACGATTTGTTTTGTATGACTGTGTGGTATGTGAATATATCTCAATAAAATGAAGATTAAAAAAAAGAACAATAAAAGCATACAATTTTATTCTACTTGGGTATGTTCTTACTAAATTTATACAGATTTACTGATAAAACAAGCTAGGATTGTATCTGCTATATCTTTAAGATGATGAAAAATGTAAATTTATGTTTAACTAAATTGGGTTATTATTTTGACAAGCTTTATTTTAAGAATTTTGTAGGATGTAGACTTGGAGACCATTTCCAAGATCTTTTTGGTAACTTAAATATGTAAGGTATATGGAATGTGTCTAAGGAAAAAGAGAGTAGCTTTATTTTTTTCTAAAGTAAAAAGATAGGTTGATTAAATAGGATTCTCTAAACTTCTGTTGATTAAATTTGTATGAGTGAAGTGCAATCAATATAAACATTTCAGAAACTGAATAAAGTTGTTAGAGATTTGTCAATATCCTCATTGTCCACGAGATGTCCTGGTTCTGATCCACCTGATATTAAACAACAACATAGTGTTATTGGTCATAATTTCAGTTATTCTTTTAAAAATATTACCTATCACAGAAATAACCAAATTTCCTTCTCAATTGCATTGTTTTTGTAATGAAATTTCATCAGAACTTTCTTTTTTGTAAAACAGTAATAAGTTTAAAAGCCTTTTGTCATTTACAGACAATTTTTATCCTGGAAACATTTGCAATTACCTCCAGGCCAGAGTGCTCTGTCTCCAACAAAAAGGACTGTCCCTGAGACACGGGAAGGACTATGGCAGGTTCTCTGGGGCACGGGCTTCTAATGACATCGCTTAAATAACTTTGGGATCATACCAGTGAATCAAGACAGGGCAGGATTCCAGAATTCTAGTGAAGAAGCCGATAGGTTCATGAGATTGCTACCACAAGACTGAGCAGAACAAGAAGTACCTCAGGACTGAATGAACTGATAAAGAATGATTATAGTTTTGTTAGGATTATTGTTGATGTTTTAATGTTCCATTTTCTTAATACAAGGAAACCCTTACTCTTTCCCTTAAGCTGTCTATAATTCATAAAACATCTGTTTTCTCCCTGTTTGGACCCTCCAGGATTTGGAAACTAATTGGATATTCTTATTTTTATGGCAATCACGATCTATCCTCCCTGACGACAGGACGCAATTGGTTATATAACCAAAGCTTTGATTGGAATGTCATGTTTGAGAATGATGGTTGTTTAATTAGATGTGAACAGAGAGTTTTAAGGAACTAAGGTTGACTTTATGGAGCCAGTGCTTACAAAACCCTCTTGGAAAAACTGGTCTGATACCTGGCTCCTGGTTTCCCTTCCAAGTCACTAAAGAAAATTACTTTCTTGCAATCATAGAAACCATATGATTCTTTAGGGACCTTGAGAAAGAGGGATTCATCCAAATCTATAGGTACTGCAGGTATTGAGTTTTTGGCTTGGATTCCTAGCCTCAAGAGGCTTTTAAAAGTCCAGTTGGAGGTTCCTTATGAAAACTACAAGGAAAGCAAACTTAAAAAGGCCTATATGGTAAATCGCCATTCTTGCTGCACATACATAAATAATCAGGCCAAATTGAATGAAACCACCTTTATTAAATAACTAAGGATAATCTTTTTGAGGTTATCTTTGATTAAAAGAAGGGTGACTGTAGAGAAATTCTGAGTGTCAATAGAAACTGCAGTTATCCCTTTCACATCGTTAGAGATGTGGCACACCTGAGATGTGGAAAATCTGCGTAAAATTTTTTGGCCCAGAGAAGTCTGAAATTTTTCTTTTTCTCTTATGGGGTGTTTTACAGAACTTTAGTGTAAAATTTGGGTTAAGTGTTTGGTCATAGGCTATATATAAGTCATAGGCTATATGTCATCTGCTGGTTTTTGCATTCTTTTTGCAAACTAACTTTTTACTTATTTTAACTTTAAAAAAGAAATTGTTTATATTTATGTATTAAAAGATAAAAATTGTTGATATTATGCCATACTATACATAAATTTTATGCATCTCTGAGTTTCTAAAAAAAAAAAAAAATGAGGGAGAGATTATGACATTCTTAAATAAACAAAAGCTGAGGGAGTTTCTCACAATTAGACCTGCCCTACAAGCAATACTAAAGCTGTTCTTCAGACTGAAAGGAAAGGACCACCAGACAATGGTTCAAAGTGGCAGAAAGAAATGAAGATCTGTGGTAAAAGTAACCATTTTGGTAATTATAAATGCCAGTATTATTGTACTGTATTGTTTGGTGTGTAACTCCCATTTCTTACTTCCTACAAGGATTGAAATGCAAATGCATGAAAGTAATGATATATCTATCTTTTTGGACATATATTATACAAAGAAATAAATGGCAACAAATGCAAAAAAAAAGTGGGGGGAGAGGGGGTATAGGAAAAGTATATATGCATGCTATTGAAGTTAAGCTGGTATCAAACCAAATATGAATGTTATATATTTAGGATCATAAATTTAACATCCTATTGACATTCCTGTTAGACAAAGGAAAATTGATAACATATAGCCAGATAAAAATGAAAAGCCACCCTATTATATTGAGCTACACAAAAAAATCAAATAAATATAAAAGTAGGCATTTATGGAAGTGAGGAATAAAAAAGGTTTAAGACATACAAAGGCTAAACTGCAGTATGGTAGAAGGAAATCCTGAATTATCCGTAGTGACTTTAAATGTAAATAGATTAAACTCTTGAGTCAAAAGGCAGAGATTGGGAGAATGGATAAAAAAGTATGACCCAACTATATGCTGTCTGCAAGAGACTCACCTTAAAGTCAAAGATGCAAGTATGCTGAAAGTAACTGGATGGAAAAAATACATACCATTCAAGTAGCAACCAAAAGAGAGCAGGGGAAGCTATACTAATGTCAGGTGAAATAGACTTTACATCAAAAACAGTTACAAGGGACAAAGATGGCCATTATATACTGATGAAGGGGCAATTCAACAAGAAGATGTAACAATTTTAAATATATATGCACCTGTTCTGGTTTGGATGTATTATGTCCCCCAAAATGCCATGTTCTTTAATGCAATCTTGTGGGGGCAGATGTATTAGTGTTGATTAGGTTGGAATTTTTGGATTAGGTTGTTTGCATGGAGATGTGACCCATCCAACTCTGGGTAATATCTTTGATTAGATTATTTCCATGGAGATATGGACACTTCCCATTCAGTGTGGGTCTTGATTTAATCACTAGAGTCCTATATAAAAAGCTCACAAACAGAAGGACTTCAGAGCAGCTTACAGACACATTTTGAGGATGGCCATTGAAAGCTGAGGTGGACATTTTGAAGAATACCATTTTGAAACGCAACCTGGGAGCAAGCAGACGCCAGCCACATGCCTTCCCAGCAAACACGTTTTCCGGATGCCAATGGCTTTTATCCAGTGAATGTACCCTATTGTTGATGCCTTATATTGGACACTTTATGGCCTTAAGACTGTAACTTTGTAACCAAATAAACCCCCTTTATAAAAGCTGATCCATTTCTGATGTTTTGCAAAACAGCAGCATTAGTAAACCTGAACAGCACCTAACAACAGAGCACCTAAATAAATGAAGCAAATACAGATTTGAAGGGAGAAATTGACAGTTCAACATTAGTAGAGGGGGCTTTAATACACCACTCTCAATAAGGGATAGAACTCTAGGCAGAAGATCAATAAGGAAACATAAGACTTGAGCAACTAGACCTTACAAATATCCATAAAACATTACACCCAACAAAAACAGAATACACATACTTCTTGAGGGCACTTGGATCAATCTCCAGGATAGACTATAAGTTACCTCACAAAACAAGTCTCAATAAGGTTAAAAATATTGAATTCGTACCATGTATATTCTCACAACACAATGAAGCTAGAAATCAATAACAGAGGGAGAAATGGAAAATTCACAAATGTGGAAATTAGACAAAATAATCTTTTTTTTCAAAATTGTATTCAAGTTTTATTTTAAGTGATGTTAATTACAGCATTTGAAAGGGATGGTCGAATGTCACAAAACGGAAGACTCTAAAATGTATCCATTAAACTGCTAAAAAATAGAGTGGTGAGAATACAACGGAAGTCCAATTTAGATTCCAAGTGTTGTCACATGTGATTACAGTCACAGATACTCTTGCCAGCTTGCAGCTGGAGCTCCTGGAAGCTATTTAGTAGTGGTGCAAGGGCACAAAACCACAACATGAGAGGGAATCAAGTCCTGAATTATTGGCTTTATCACGTCCACCCTCTCCACCCCAAAATGACACACAAAAAAAACAGCTACCATGCCCTGCAGACCACTTCCGTTGTAAAAGAGGTGATGGGCTGAGGTGGAAACAGGTCATGAAGATCTGTCTAAAAAAAGTCCCTTGAAGATGAGTTTGTACACACCATTAAGCAATGAGCCTCTCCACAACTGGGGTTAGGAAACCTGGGTTCAGTTCTCAGGAAATCACAATTTCATTCATTTATTCAATAGAATCCACAAAGTGCCTACATATTATCAGCTTCCACTTGCAGCCATTTCTAGATAAAAAAGAAACCTGACATCTCTAGAGGGACCACTAAATTCCCCCCACAGTCTACAGCTTAAAGGACCTTTTTTGGAATTGGGTTTCTTCTGTACCTCTGAAAGGGTAACACTTTAAAGCTGAATAATCTTTAAACCTGGAGGTCTAACATGATATTTAGCAATACTTGCATCCCAGACATACAACATTAAAAGGTACACTAAATTCTGAAAGTAGCCATGCTGCAAAATAGTTAAAAATTAAATGATTGTACAGCATTCATTTATACTTGAAATTCCAGTCCTAGACCAAGCTTGTGGCCATCAGCATTGACATTCTTGCCATCCAGCAGAGCTGACAGCATCAGTTTGATGCCTGGCTTTAGGGTCTGACTGTATCCTAAACCTATCAGGCTGGAGTTGTTCACTTTAGCCAAGAAGCATGCATCAGGATCCATCTGGTACTTGGCTGCTATTCCGAAATGAGTTACTGTTTCCTGCTGTCCAGGCGAGACTGATCGCAGTCTCCAACTTCTTGTTCACCTTCTGGTAAATGGAGCTGCCAAACTCTGTCCCGTCATTCACATTAGTGTGAAGCTGGAATTCATCAGTCTCGTAGCCAACTGCAGAATTGCTCTGTGTCACTCGAGACTTTGCGATCTCAAAATTCATCTGGCAACCAGCCAGCCAGCCAGCCCTCATAACCCAGCACCAGAGCACCCCGGATCGAAAGCCCAGCAATGTCAAAATCCACATCACAGCCCAGGTTGATGTGCTACTGCTTGTACCCTGTCTTGATTTTAGCATTTTTTTTTTCCCAGTGTTAGGTGAGAAGGATGAATCAAAGGTCAGCTTCAGTCCACGTGCGAGCTGATCTTCCACAGTAATCTCAGTGCCTAGCGTGTTGTCAGTGTTCCATTTCTCTGTAAATGTCAGACCATGTTCTGTCCATCTGTACTTGGTTTCCAGACTGCCCGTCACTTTGGTGGTCTCAGTGTTGGCTGAGCCTGAGCTTGTAAATTCCAATCCATTCTCAGATTTTGTTTTCAAGCCGAGTTTTATTAAGCCAAATCCATAGCCCTTGGTGAAAACATCCCTGGCTGATTTATCAACATCAACATATGTTGGAGGCACAGCCATCTTCTGCTCGAAGGCCGGCAGGCTCAGAGGTGCCTCGGCCAGACAGCATAATCTTAACCAGTGGGTTATAGAGGAAATCAGAAGTGAAATTAAGAAATATCTTGAGGCCAATGAAAATGAAAACACAACATACCTAAACTTATGGGACGCAGCAAAGGCAGTGATGAAAGGGAAATTTATAGCTCTAAATGCTTACATTAAAAAAAAAAAAAGACTCTGAATAAGAGACCTGACCTCAAAACTGGAAGAATTAAAAAAAGAAGAACAAAATAACCCAAAGTAAGAAGAAAGGAAATAAAAAAGATTAGAGTGGAAATAAATTAGATAGAAAACAATAAAACAATAGAATCAGCAAAATCAAAAGTTGGTTCTTTAAAAAGATCAATAATTGAAAACCTTTGGCTAAACTGACGAAATAAAAAAGAGAGGGTGAGTCGTGTCCTGGGCCTGGGGCTTTGCTGCGGAGCCGAGGCCGCTGCGGGCTCCAAGCCTGGACTCTGCAGGAAGCGCAGCGTGGCGGGAGCCGGCAGCCAGAGCCCTGTCCGCGGAGCCCACCACGGAGACGCCGTGGTGCTGTCGATGCCACTGAAGGGCTGAAAGAGGACAAAGAGCTCATCAAGGCTGGCAGTGATGGTGAAAGCATAGGAAACTTTGCCCCTTTTCCCAGAGGCTTTTCATGATTCTTTGGCTCAAAGACGTTGTATTTAGTGTCACTACCGTTGACCTAAAAAGGAAACCTGCAGCCTGCAGATCTTGGCTCCAGGACCCACCCACCATTTGTAACTTTCAACAACGAAGTCAAAACGGATGTAAATGAAGATTGAGGAAATTCTTGAAGAAGTCTTATGCCCTCCCAAGTACGTAAAGCTTCGACCAGAACACCCAGAATCAAATACTGGTGGAATGGGCATCTTTGCCAAATTCTCTGCATATATCAAGAATTCAAGGCCAGAGGCTAATGAAGCACTGGAGAGGAGTCTTTTGAAAACACTGCAGAAACTGGACGAATATTTGAAATCTCCCCTCCCTGATGAAATTGATGAGAATAGCATGGAGGATACGAAATCTCTGGATGGCAATGAAATGACATTAGCTGATTGCAACTGCTGCCCAGACTGCACATTGTCAAGGTGGTGGCCAAAAAGTATCACGAATTTGATATCCAGCAAGGAATGACTGGCATCTGGAGATACTTAACTAATGCTTATAGTAGGAATGAGCTCACCATACCTGTCCCAGAGATACGGAGGTTGAAATAGCATATAGTGATGTAGCCAAAAGACTCACCAAGTAAAACAGCACTTATGAGAGAGATGTCTTCACATCTTCCGCTAACAGAATATGCTTTTCCTAACAGACTGCTCCTCTTCCTATAAAGTAGAAATTTTATTTTGCATGAACATGCAGTTATTCAAGATTAGGATAAAGGATAGACAAGGTGTAGTAGCTATCTTAACATATACACTCCCAAGCAGTATTATTTTAAAATTCTCTTTCCCTGCCTACCTCCCCTCCCCATATCACCCTCTCCTCTTATTTGGAGACATTCCATCATGAACTTTTCAACGTAGAGGTTGTTTGCCACGTCTTTGGAGCCCTCACCATACGCTGCGTATAGATGGTGGAACTCTTGAGGTGCAGTGTTTAACTGTTAAAGTGGGAGCCGTGACTTCATCAGTCTGCCCCAAACTGGTGCATAACGCATGGTACAAGGAGTATCTATGTATTTTGGGAATTTTATAATAGTAAAAGTATATGAAAGGATTGCTACTGTATCAGAAATATTCTGTTTCAATTTAGTCTATCCTGAAGATGTGCCAAAGGATATCACAATCGACGAAAACAGCCTTTTACGAAGTCACTGAAGATTTTGCTTGTTTGCTCTAAAAGCATTTATAATTTATACCAGTTGTAACATCTGATACTATGTAGAAGTTGAAAGTTTAGAGGGAGGGGATGGTAGTCTCAAGATCTTCCTCAAGCATTTTATCCTTATGAAGAAACATCTGTTATTTGTTATATGTAATTTCCCCAGTGCCATTCATTTGGAATATTATTGCTTTCTTCCAGTTTGTTTTTATTTTAAAAAGCTCCTTTTTGGGGGGTAAAAAGGTCTATATTTTTGTTTGTAGATCTTTTGAGCAACACTACATAGACTAATATTTAGTTGATTTAGCTGTAGCAGTATAATGATTAGTAATGTAAAAACTAACACTTAAACAGAAATTATCCTAAGGAATGTGGAGTCGGCTTGTCAAAATATTAAGTAAGATTTTGTTTCTAAAGCACATTTAATGTAGATAATTTTTGTAAAGAATGGATTATTTATCCTATATTAAAAGCAAGATAAAATATACAGATAGATTATTTATCCCCATCCCCACCCCCCAAATTTATTGTTAGACTTTGGGTAGAGGATCATTCACTCCTTTTGGACTGAATTATAGTGTTGTGGTGAGTGTGTATTTACTTCAGTTTTTCCTAATCTCAATCAGTGTACTTCCATGAGTTAAGTTTTTTCTATAGCCATGTGGAGAAACAGCACTCTGCATGAATTTTGTGTTTTGTTTCTTAATTGAAGTCCTATACCAGGAATTACTTGTCTCTCACAGGGAAGGAGGAACTTAATTGAAAATAAAAAGTTTGCTCTTTATCTATTCACTTGTATTTTTTTAAATGAGCTTTCTAAATACCATTCCAAAGAATGTTGTTGTGACTAAAATACATTTTTGGTAATTTTTACACCTAACTTGTTTAAGAAGTGCTATTTCTCATGGTTGTTTTTTAAAAATTTAAATGTATTGATTTAAAATGGCAATGTTTTCCTCCCTTTTATATACAAACATTTAGTAAGAGCTGGGTTTATGGAGGCAGCCAGACTTTTATAAGCATATTCCATTTTTTACATGTCAATAATTAGGTTGATGAATTTATGCTTGTCATGTCTTAAGATTGGCCATAATGTTTCCTCAAGAATTTTACTAATGTGAACAATTAAATTTCAAAGGTAATTGCCTCCCATTTGTTTTGCACCAACACCACAAAAATGGAAAAAATTCTCCCATGGCCCAATTGCCTCAAAACACATTTTCTTTCAACATTGCCTTCTAATTTATGCATATTTTACAGTCTTAAAATAATATACATCAAATTCTGCATTCTGTTTTTCTTTCTACATAACATTTTTCCATGTTTCTTAAACATAGTCTTCAAATTACCACTTTAACACATACTTGGTTTCCTGTACCGAATGATCCATTTTCATTTTTTCATGACAATTCGTATGGCTATTTTACCCTGGAAAACCTCAATTTTGTCGTTGACTATTAAAATTTCTTTTTATATTAATTCAAGAATTGGACTATCATTAGATTTATATATTTGTTATAATGTAAAAGAGGTCAAAATGTTGGGTGACAAGTTATAATTCCTTAACAAAATAAATTAAAACCCCACAAGAAAGTTTATCAAGTGATGAATGTAAGAGATTTAGCCACCAGATTATTCTTTCCTTCTATGGCACTCAACCTTTGCTGTGTGTATATGTGTGATCATTAAAACAATAATCCGTTATTTTAACCCTAAATCAGTTACAAAGAATAAACTTTAATGAATAATTGCAAAATCAAAGAACAGGAGTCAGCGCTGTTGGAAGCTCTGCCTGGTGGGACAGCACAAGCCTCCAGAGAACCCTTGTTTCTGTAAAGGTGATGTAAGTGGGAGGTGGGGCACACAGTCACGCAGTCCCCAAGCTGCAGCACGGTGGCAGCTGCTGCTTTGCTCCCCAGGCTGGTAAGCAAAGAGCCTCACTGGATACAGACAGTTTGTTACTTACACAGAAGAGCAAGTTCAGCAAGACGCCAGCTCCACTCATGCTTATTCCCATATAGGACAATGTCCCTAGTCCCAGAGGCCAGATGGCAGGTGGTAGAGTGGTGGGTGGCTCTGCCGTTGACAAACCAACTTCAAACTGCAGCCAGGCAACTTTGTATGTAGGCTTACACAGAAGACTGCATCTGTACAAATGGGAAGGGAGGCAACGTGGAAAGGCCCAGACTTACGGATAAGAAGCACCTTGTGGGAGTCTCCCACAGATTGGGCCTCTCCGCCTGCAGTCAAGCCTTGCCTTCAGTGCCAGGTGGCCGGTGCCTCGGCAGACTGGTTCCCTGTCAAAACGGAGGAAGGGAGAGGCCTTAAACCACATTGTCAGAGGCTAGCCAGGATGCTCTTTTCTGAGGAAAGGGGTTTAATGTGATACTAGACAGTTTCGATTTTCCACAGATCCTAAAGAGCTAGCACCAATTTGGAAATAAAGGGTCCACATGTTATAAAATGAGCTCCAAGTAACTGTGCAGAATATACCATGGAGGTACATGAACAGGTCTTAAAATTTTGGTATTATTCAAGTATAGATATTTGTTTAACTTAGATTATCACAGAATTCTTTTTGAAGCAATATAAGTAGAACAACTGACAGTGAAGCAATCAGAAATGTGTTCACAGGTCTACAGATCAGATGGAAAAATATAAATAGCATTCTTCTTTGTTAATTCAATATTTATTGAAGTTCTTTTATGTGTCAAGCAGTATACTAGATGCTGGATACGTAAGAATGAAGGAAACTCTCCTTTTCCTTTCTTCCTCCTTCCTTTTTTCTTCCTTCCTGTGCTTTCCTTTTACAACAGATGCAGTGTTTATTGAATTCTAAATGTTGGAGATTAAGCAGTGAACAAAACAAAGTCTTAGCAGAGGAGACAGACAACAAGCAAAAAAGTAAAATACATATGTCAGATGATTATAAATGCTATGGGGAAAAAAAACAGGGAAGGGAGCCAGGGGGGCTGGGATGGGTTGATTAAGAAGAACTTACTAAGAAGGTGACACTTAAGCAAAGACCTGACGGAGATGAAGGAAGGAGTGATGCAGATATTGGGGGATGAGTGTTCCAGTGCAAAGGCCCAGGGCAGTCTGTGCTTGGCCTGTCAGCACAGCAAGAAGCCCCCATGTAGCAGGACCCTTACTTCTTGTCCCAAAGCTTCCTGGAGGAGGTGTCATCTAGATTGAGTCTAGAAATAAGAGTCAACCAGTTAAGAAGGTGGGGGAAGGGCATTCCAGACAGGGCAGCTATCTGTAAACCTGGAGAAAAAGAAACTTAACATAGTTCCATTATTGTAAGAAAGTAGAGCGTGCGTATTTGTGGGGAAGGAGCAGTGAAAGATGAGGTTGGAGAGGTCAGCAGGACCTAAATGATGGTGGAGAACCACGTCTATTACTCAGAAGGGGAGCAAAATTTACATTTCAGACAATCAATCCTAACTCTGGCTGCATGATTACTGATGCTGGGGCACTAGCCCATAGCCATTAAATCAGTACTGGTGGTGTGAAGCAGGCGTCAGGCATTGGTTAGTGGTTTTCTTTCCAGGTGACTGAGTGGTAGCCAGGGTTAGGAAGTGCCTATCTGTGGTCTCCTATATGCAACAGACCTCAAACTAGAACACAGGGAACACGCTACTGGCCTAACAAGAGGATGCAGAACACTCAGCTCTACACACAAACATGTTCCTCCTTCATGCCCACATTCACATACATACGATTTGCATAAGATACATAGTCTCAAGATACTACAATTGACCTGTCACAGCGTCACTCATCACGTCAGATATAATCACTTCTAAAATCAGTAAGTTAACCCCAATAGGGAGACATTTTGCTAGAGGGATTTTAGTCCCAGAATATGTTAACTGGACATTGTTAATGTGTAAAAAATATGTACAACATAGCAATATTATAAAAGAGTACAGGGAAACAAAATTATAAGCTCTGTATACTTTAATTCAGCCCAGTAAGATATTGCAATTGAAATCAAAGGCTACAAACCTCACAAGCTTGCTTAATGAGGAATGTTAAACAAATTTGAGTTTTCTGACAGGTGCTTTGAGAAGACAAAGCCCTGAGCTAGCCATTTGTCCTTGGGTTGGGTCAAAGCTGGAAGACATGTGAGACCTTTATTTTGAAGACTAAAAATATAAACATTAAGCCAAATTGAGGTGAAGGTGCCTCCTGCAAGATATATACTTTTTTTTCTAGATTTATTACAGTGAAATCATCCTGGCTAGTTCTGTTGCAAGAAGTCCCTGTGAGACATCTTGACTTTAAAATGACGTCAAATGTAACCCTTTATCTCCACACTATGCTTGCTTAGTTTTCTGTTTCAGGAAGTTAGTTGTTTGTTGTTTCAGTAAATTATATTTATTAGAAGGTGTTTGTTGTGGAAAATTGTTTGTTCATTTAAAGTTGAAATATACACACCAGCACTATAATGATTAATTCACTGTCTATCACATCACTGACTTTTTAACTGTTCTAAGTCAGAAAGGACTTTCTCCCTACACACCTGTTTGTAGCTAATACTGTAGCACTGACAGATTCACTTCTTATAAGCACCACAAGTTTGAGTCTTTTATCAGGCAATGATAAATTCTTGCATACTTGTAAATGTTCATTATTGACAGATATTTAGACCAAACAGTCCATAAGCAAATTGAACTATTCACGCAAAGCACCTGTTAGAAGTGGATAACTATATCCTAGTAATTAATGTGGAATTTTAAACCACTTAGAGTAAAGGGAAAGCTAACAACTCTGAAAAGTGACTAAAAAATAATAAGGTTAAACTCATCACAGAAATGTCACAAAGTAAGAAAGAATATAACTGGGGCAAAAGTTTTAGTCTATGTTGAAAAAATCTAACCTTGGAAGAATACAGTTTGTTTCCCATGTAACATTTACTGAAGGCTTCACTAGCTCTGGAGTCACTTCTGATGCCATAAATAAGTTTGGGGTTTATCCATAAGGGAACTGGGGTACCATAGAAATGTGTAAGCAAGAGGAATGCACAATGATATTTACATTTTAGAACACTCACCCTGGCTGCAAGTTGGAGAATGAATGGGATCAAGGACTATACTTTCCTTGTACTTTTAAGTGGGCTGCTATCTTAGGGATTGGAAGTGGGGGAGGCAGCAATGGAAAAGCAGCTCAAATGTCATTGTCTGTTGTGTGACCATCTGTCATTTGTAATTATCTTAATCCTACAACAACTTATTCCAAAGCACAGAAGGAGGAGGATGCTTTCTCAGCTTGTGCTATATACTAGTATAAAAGTGATAATAAATGCCAGAAAGGACAGTCAGGAAAGACTGGGAACTAACCTCATTCATTAAAAAAAGAAGCTATAATATTAGCATATAGAACCCAGCAATTTATCAGTATTAAGACATTGTAATCAAGAGTGCATGGTCATTTAACAATTGAAAATAAGTAATTGTAAGCCTCTCCTTTAAAAGATTAAAGGAGAAAAATCAAATAACCATCTGAATAGAAGCATAAACAAAGTTTCATGAAATCCAACATTCATTCATGATAAAAATTCTTACCAAACTACCAATAGGAGGGAACTTAATGTAGTAAAGCAGATCTACCAAAACAAAAACTAAAACAAAGCACTGAAGTAAACATCACCCTCAAAGTGAAGCAATGAAATAATTACACTTTGGAAACAAACTAATGGTGTCCACTATTCTGCTTCTATTCAATATTAAATTGAAGGCTCTAGTGAGTTCAGAAAGACAAGGAAAAGAAAAAATTTGCAAAGATTGGAAAAGAGGAGATGAAACTATCCTTACTCACAGATTATATGTTTACTATAGAGAGAACCCAAAATAATTTACTGAAAAATAATTAAAATTAAAAATAGAGTTTGTCAAGGTTGCTGGAAAAAGAATCAATACACAAAACTCAATTCCCTTTCTCTGTATCAGTAACAATTAGATAAAAATGAAAAAAAAATTTTAAAGACTCACTTTACAATACCATCTAAAATTATAAATTTACAACTAGCAAAGTGACAAAGTAAGTCCTGCATTATGAGTAATTAATTTAAATGCAAATGGGTTAAACTCTGTAATCAAAAGGGAAAGATTGGCAGAAGAGATAAATAAAGGATGATCCAACTATATGCTGTTTACAAGAGACTCACCTTAAATTCAAAAACAAATAGGTTGAAAGTGACAAAAGGGAGAAACACATTCCATACAAATAGTAGCCAAAGAGAGCTGGAGTGGCTATACTAATATCACACAAAATAGACTTTAAGTCAAAAGCTGTTAAACAGACAAAGCAGGATATTTTATCTATACATGTTATAGCTATATAAAAGGTCCAATTCATCAAGAATATATAACAATTATAAACATACATGCAACAAATAGCAGAACACCAAAATACATGACACAAACATTGACAGAATTGAAGAGAAAAAGTTCTATAATAGTAGGAGAGTTCAATCCACCACTTTTAATAGTGGGTAAAATACCTACGAAGAAGATAAATAAGGAAAGAGAGGACTTGAACAATAATATAAACCAACTAGACCTAATAGTCATGTATGCATGCACTTCACCCAAAAATATCTGAATACACATTCTTCTCAAATACACTTGGACTATTCTCCAGAATAGAACTCATGTTAGACCACAACACAGATCTCAATAAATTTAAAATATTGAATTCATACAAAGGATCTTTTCTCTGCCCGTGATGGAATGAAGCTAGAAATCAATAACAAAAAGAAAACTGGAAAATTCACAGATACGTGGAATTTAAACAACACACTCTTAAACAACCAATATGTCAATGAAAAATTCACAAGATTAATTAGGAAATACATAGAAATTAATGGAAAAAAAAATCATAACATGCCCAGGAAAACAACTAGACCTAACAGACATATATAAGACAGAGCACCCAATGAAAACATAATACACAATTATTTTCAAGTGCAGATGGATAATTCTCCATGATAGACCATATGTTAACTCACAAAACAAGTCTCAATAAATTAAAAAATATTGAAATTATATAAAGTGTATTTTCTCTGACCACAAAAGGATGAAGCTAGAAATCAATAACAGAGGGACAAATGGAAAATTCACATATATGTAGAAACTAAACAACATACTCTTAAACAACCAATGGGTTACAGAGAGAATCAAAAGTGAAATTAGGAAATATCTTGAGGCAAATGAAAATGAAAATATAACATACCAAAACTTATGGGATGCAGCAAATGCAGTGCTGAGAGGGAAATTTATAGCTCTAAATGCTTACATTAAAAAAGAAGAAAGAGTTCAAATCAGAGACCTAACCTCAAACCTGGAAGAACTAGAAAAAGAAGTGCAAACAAGGATAAGGAAGGAAATAACAAAGATTAGAGCAGAGATAAATTAAATAGAAAACCATAAAACAATACAGAGAATCAACAAAATCAAAGTTGGCTCTGGAAAAGATCAACAAAATTGACAACCTTGGCTAGACTGACAAAAAAAGAGAGAGGATACAAACAATGAAAATCAAAAATGAAAAGGAGATACGACTACTGATCCCACAAAAATAAAAAGGATTATCAGGGTACTATGAACAACTGCAAGCCAACAAATTAGATAACCTAGATGAAATGGACAAGTCTTTAGAAGCACAAAAACTACCTATGCTGACTCAAGAAGAAACAGAAGATCTCAACAAATCAATTACTAATAAAGAAATTGAATCAGTAATTAACTCCCCCCCCCCCCAATGCTCAGCATTCCTATTTGGAATATAGAAATGTTTTGGTAATGGATGGTGGTGATGGTAGGACAATACTGTGAACATAATTAACAGCACTGAATTACATACCGGAATATAATTAAAATGGGAAATGTTGGATTGTATATATGGCAACACAATAACATTTTAAAAAGAATCCATGGAACTACTTACAAACAGTGAGCCCTAAATTAAACCATGGACTTTAATTAATAGTGTAATTACAAAAATGTGCTATCATCAATTGTAATAAATGTTCCACACCAATGCAAGGTGTTGGTGGTGGGGTTGTGTATGAGAATCCTGTATTTTATGCATGACTGTTTTGTAAACCTACAACTTCTCTAATAAGGAAAAAATACACAACATACCAAAATTTATGGGATACAAGGTGCATAGTGCTCAGAGGGGATTTTATAGCTGTCAATGCCTTCATTTAAAAAGAAGGACCTCAAGTCAATAACCTATCTTCACCCTTGAGAAACTAGAAAAAGCTGAGCAAACTAAACCCTAAGTTAGCAGAAGGAAGGAAATAGCAATGAATAGAGAAGAGATAAATGAAGTAGGGATCAGAAAAACAATAAAAAGGATCAATGAAACCAGAAGTTGGTTCTTTGAAAAGATTAACAAAATGACAACTCTTTAGGTATACTGACAAAGAAAAAGGAGACACAAATCAAATCAGATGAAAGTGGGAACATTACTACAGACCTTACAGAAATAAAAAAAAGTTACACTGTGAGCAATTGTATGCCAACAAATTAGATAGTCTAGATGAAATGGACTAATTCTTAGAAACACAAAAATTACCTAAAATGACTAAAGAAGACATAAAAAAAAATCTCAACCTACCAATAAAAATAAAGAGATTAAATCAGCAATCAAAAGCTTCCCAACAAGGAAAAGTCCAGGACCAGATGACTTCACTGGTGAACTTTAACAAACATTCCAAGAATTAACACTAATCTTGCTCAAACTATCCTCCAAAATTGAAGAGGATGGAAGACTTCCTATCTCATTCTATGAGACCAGTATTCTTCTGATGCCAAACCCAAATAAAGACCAAAAGTAGATTGGAGATTAGAGAATGGGTGGATGGGGTGGTGGTGAGGGGAAGGGATAGTAGTGGGGAGCTATTGCATCTTAGTGGTGCAAAGTTTCTATGTGGGGTGATGAAAAGTTTTGATAATAGATGGTAACACAACATTGTGAATCCAATTAATGCCACTGAATTGTATACATAAAAATGGTTAAAATGGAAATTTTATGTTAAAGTTATCTATATTACCACCATTTAAAAAATTATAAACTTGCTTAGAAATATATAAAAGACATGCAGGATCTTCAAGGGGGACAATTAGAAAACATTTTCTGAAGACACTAAATGAAATAACAACTTTAAAAAGATGTATTAGTCATGAGTAGTAAAACTGTGTCATAAAGATATCAGCTCCCTCCTGCCCATTTCCCAAATGATGTAGAGTTTCAGTGTAATTACAAGAAAATTTTTCTTTTGTGGAACTTGGGACATGAATGCTAAAATTTACATGAAAAAGCAAAGGGGACAACCAAGCCTTTCCATAAAAGAACTTATTAGACACCTGTACTGGTTTGTATACATTACATCCCCCCAAAAAGCCATGTTCTTTGATGCAATCTTGTGGGGACAGACATGTCAGTGTTGATTAAGTTGGAACGTCTGGATTAGGTTGTTTCCATGGAGATGTGACCCAGCCAACTGTGGGTGATGACTCTGGATAATTTCCACGGAGGTGTGGCCCTGCCCATTCAGCCTGGGCCTTGATTAGTTCACTGGAGCTCTATATAAGCTCAGACAGAAGGAGGGAGCTTGCTACAGTCAAGAGGGACACTTCGAAGACTGCACAGGAGCTGAGAGAGGAGCTATAACTGAGACAGACATTTTGAAGAGGCGGTTGGAAGCTGATGCAGACATTTTAGAGATCACCAGTTTGAAATGCAATCTGGGAGTAAGCAGCTGCCAGCCACGTGCCTTCCCAGCTAACAGAGCTTTCCGGATGCCAATGGCCTTTGTCCAGTGAAGGCACCCTTTGTTGATGCTTTCTATTGGACACGTTATGGCCTTAAGACTGTAAACTGTGTAACCAAATAAACCCCCTTTATAAAAGCCAGTCCATTTCTGGTGTTTTGCATTCCGGCAGCATTAGCAAACTAGAACAGCACCCAATAACTATTTGAGTGAATGAATGCGGATAACAGGATGGAATGGATTTGGGAGGGACACCAGGGATTTCAAAGGTAAAGATGATGTTCTGTTTCTTAAACTGGGCAGTAGGTTCATAAACGTGCGCTTTTTATGTTTTCAAGTTTACATATATATGCATGTATATATATGTTAAGTTTATGATCCACATTTAATAAAATAGTAAACAACAACAACAACAAACACCTCCTCCGTCTTCTATCCAAATCAACCCGGTTTTCGCTGTCCCTAGTATGTTATTATCGCTGTGCAGAGGACTTCAGCATTTTCTTCGGCTCCTCTTCATCCTTGCTCTTTGAGACAAGACAGTACTGGCTCTGGCATCCCAACGGGGGAAAACAGCGCAGGAGAAGAAAATGCTTGGAAAAGAGGTCTTAGAAGAACATTCTAGACTTACAGAATAAAACGGAGTCCAGTGGGCCTTCCGTCTCCTCGACTCCTGGTTTCTTATAATGACTATAATGCCGAAATGGCTCAGCTGAAGCTACGGAGACGGAACGTCCGTGCTGCCTTTCCCTGCGGAAGCCGGGTTGTCAGTGCTCTCCCCGATGCGCCCGCAGGGCAGGCGCGCACTGAAGCTGTCTTCGTCCCCCAAGACTTTGAAAAACCATGCTAGTTTGTACTCCATTTTTTCCAACATTTGCTTTCGGTCTTTTACTTGGAATATCATTGGTCTCACCATGAAAATATTTTCAGGGATGAGAAAAAAAAAAGAGATTTACTCTGTTCACGAAACAGTAGGAAATATTTTTTAAGTGTTGTTTTACGCGAAAACAAGCTACCACACATCTGGTCCTTTCTTCTCTGTCACTGCTTGCATCTCTCTGCGTTCAAAATCAGTAACTGGCTGTTAGTCGGTTTTCATTTCTCTCGGTCACCTTTTGCGCACGCATACTGCTATTTAAAGGGAATCTGGTTCCGTTTTCTAGGAGATTTAGTGAAGTGTAACCGCAGTCGCACTTGCAGTCTGCGGGCTGGGAGCGCACCGGCCTCGCGCTCCTGGAGTCCTGCCTGGTCCAACAGGTGGCTGGTCCGCGCCTTCACCGCAATTAGGAGAAGGCTGCGGAACATGCTCAGAATGTTGGTGGTTCTGCTTTACAAAGGGGAGAGAAGACCCCAACCGCAGCCTTTCCCTTGGAAGGAAGCAGCACCTGAAGGCCAGGCAGGATGGGGTGCGCAGGTGCGCCTGGCCGCCGGGAAGGAGGGAGGAGACTGTGGGCGGGACCCCGGGGCGCGCGGGGCGGGCTCTGGACTCCGCGGTCCAGCTGGGGACGCAGCAGCAGGTTGACCCAGGGTGCGGCGCAGAGCCAGAGAGATCGGCGGCCGAGGAGCGCGTCTAAGAAGCAGGAGCGGGATCCAGACCGAAGGTTCCGCAGTTGGTGTAGCCGACATGGCCCTGCAGGTGAGCGCGTGCCAGGAGGAGGCCCTGCTCCAAAGGAGGGCGCCTGGGGCTTGGGGAGGGGCGCGGCGGGGGTAGAGAGACTCTGCTGGTGCTGAAAGTCTTCGAGGGCCCTCCACTCCTTTCCAAGATCGCAGTTGTGCACCTCGTGGGCGCTGCACCCCACCACCCCTGAACTTCCCGCACCGCAGGTGCGCACCCTGAGGACGACCCCACCGTCCCGGAGCTCCGCGAGTGCGTCCCACCCCGAGAGCGCCGCACTCCCTCTCCTAGATCGCAGATGCGCACTCCGAGGGCGCCCCACCCTTCCCGAGCGCCCAGCATCGCAGGTGTAGACAGTACCGCGGTGACCTGCTGACGACGTCCTGGTTCTCGGGGATGGCTAAGCCACCGTGCGCTAATTACAGGCCCAGGAGAGGACCGCACGGGCTCTCGGGTGCGTAGGGGCATCGGGCCCTCTTACTCCTCTTGTTTTGGGTAGTGGAGAGCGCAGGGCCGCAGCAGAGATCACATGGGCGGGGTCTTTCCTTTGCCCCCTTGCTGGTAGGCACCTCCAGAGGCTCTCGTAGGGAAGAGTTTTTCAAAACGCAGAGATCTGTAAAACTCCGGTTTCAAAATACTGTCTTTCTGGTATATGAAATCATGTATGTACAGAGTGGAAAATTTCGGAAAAGAGAACAAATATAAACTAACTACCACCACAAATTCCTTCACCCGGGTGATGTCCGCCGCTAGCTCACTAAACGTCTTTTCCCGTGTCTATGTGTGTGCATGATACAGGCACACACACATATATAGTTTTGTTCCTGCACCTAACACTATATTGTGAGCATTTTCTCATCATTAAGTAATCTTCTAAAATGTGATTTTTAAAAAAAGTCTTCATAAAACTTCATGGAATGAGCATGGCTGATTTTAACCATTTCTTCAGGCTGTTGGGTTAGGGCACAGACTCCAGTGTCATCGGGCTCAAATCCATGCCCACCCAGTCTTAGCCTATGATAGCGATTTAACGTCTTTGTGCCTCAGTTTCCCCACATAAAAATAGAGGATGAGTACTGTTAAGATTAAATGAGCTACCTGTCTTGAGCGTTGAAAACAGTGCTTGACTTATGGTTTAGTAAGGATAAGCTTGTTTTTTTTTTGTTTTTTGTTTGTTTGTTTTTGAAGTTGTTTTTGTTTGTTTGCTTTAAGAATATTTTCAGTCAAGAAGTTGAGAACACCACAGAAAATCAATATGCTAAAAGAATAGCAGTAAGGAACACCACATGGTGTTATCTATTAACAATTCATTTGAGCATTAGGAATATTGGAGGAAAATAACCTTTTCAAAGGCAACAGCCAAAAACTAGCTGACCTTTTTCCCTTTTTATAACTTAACTGGCATGTGAAAGCAATGTATACTTGTTTTCATCAAGATGCCACCAATGGCTGGCTTGGTGGATTAGTGTCATTTTGTTTATACTCCAAGAAGTGGTATTGACAGACTCCTGTGGAGGTGATAATGAAAACGGAATTTCTAATTCAGCCATAGTCTCCAAATTTCATTTTAAAATTACGATATGTTGACTTCCTCAGCAAAGGTTTCAGGAGAGCTATCAGTCATTTAAAGAATCATCTAAAGAAGTCCTAGAAGATGAAGCTAAAAGGGTGGCAGCTCCTTCAAAAAGATGCGTCTTTCTGGGTCTGATTTCTGGGTCATGATTTTACAATTGGCAAATAACTACACCCCCTCCCCCTGCCACACAGACACACAGACACACACACACACACACACACACACACACACACACACCTTTGGAGGCCAAAGAACCATGCAGTTCCTTGAATGTGTGAATTTTTGAGATTCCTAGTTCACTTGTCAGTGGGAAAAAATTGCTCAAAAGGCATTGTCAAGTCCACACATGGACTGACCAGGTATGTGGGCTTCAGAAAGCAAGGTTAGCTTAGGGTGAGAGTCAACCTCAAGGCTTTCTTTAGCTGTGGTAAAATTCAGAAGAGAGAGAAGTCAGTGCTTTTTGGTGATAAGAGGCTGGTTTCAGCTCCAGAAAGAGAGGTGCCCCCTCCTTGAGTATCAGTGGTCAAACTGGGTCTCCACTGGACTGGAGTTGTGGCCAAGGCACAGCGGAATGTGTGCATTTGACCAGGAAGGGGAGGACACAACTCCAGGAAATCAGCTCAACAAAGGCTGGAATTTCTCACTGAAGCAGCCTGCCCAAGCTGTATAGTAGCTCAGGAACATTACTGAACTGCCATTCCTTTTGCCCAGGACCCTTGGAGTTAAATGGAAAAAGCTGTCTCTCTCTTATGATAATTTTTATGAACCTCTTAACATCCATCCCCTTATTAATTCATCCAACAAGTGGGAGCTGGGTTCAGACCTGGCTCGGGCCACCGGCCAGCACTCTGAAAAGGCACTGCAGCTGTCACAAAGATGAGCATTTGTGCCTGCCCCTACCGTGGCTACGTGGGGAGCAAACAAATAAATCGCATGCATGCCTTTATGTAGAGCCCTGATAAATGGGGTCCCTGCTGCCCGGAACAACTTTCCTGGCTCCCGTACATCCGAAAGTGCTTCCTGACCCAGGCTCAGCTCCACCGCCTCTGGAGAGACTCTTATACACCCTCGCCCTGTCGTGAAGCCGCTTCCTCCCTGGTGCTCCTAGAGCGCCTGGCCAGCCAGGTCCCCACGGGGCCAAGTGTCACACGGGCGCGGCTGACTACCGGATTCCCACCAGCCTCTGTTCCTTGAGAGCGGCGGTTCTGTCCACACCGTCTGCCCAGCACAGGTGGCCCATCCCAGGTGTTCAGTGCAGTTGTTAAATAGTGTGATGCCGAGATGAGCTCTGGGAGGACAGGAACATAGGCTTTCTGGACCTATTTAACCCTAACACCTCCCCTCTGAGATGGTTATTTCGTTCCTTCCACTGAGGTTGAACTTCAGGGGAGCTTTGTCCTGGCAGAATATCCCACAGCAGTGTGTCTCAGTGCTGGAATCCCAACCCTGGGGTCCTGGCAGGGTTGGCATTCTCCCCACCATGGGGTGCCCTGGTTGGGAAGGACAGATAGCTTAGAGAGGGGCACTGGGACCTGAGGTGGGAACGCCAGAGGAGCACACTCTGGGCAGAAAGAGTGATTCCAGAGTGGGGGGGGGGGTCTCCACGAGGCTGGGAGGAAGGACGGGAAACCATGTCAGGGGCTGAGCTCTTTTGCAGAGAAGGTCCAAGGCTTTGATGAGATTTTTTTTTCTTAATTTTTTTTATTAGAGAAGTTGTAGGTTATATAAAAATCATGCATAAAATACATATACCACCTTACTATTAACATTTTGCATTAATGTGGCACATTTGCTACAATCGGTGAAAGAACATTCTAATTGTACTGTTAACTATAATCCATTTTTTACATTATCTCTTTGTTTTTTATTCATTTTTATTGAGGTATATTCACATACCATGCAGTCATACAAAGCATACATTCAGTTGTTCATAGTACCATTATATAGTTGTGTGTTCATCACCAAAATTAATTTTTGAACATTTTCATTACCACACACAAAAATAATAAGAATAAAAATTAAAGTGAAAATGAATAATTAAAATTAAAAAGAACACTGGGAGTTTTTTTGTTTTCTTTTGTTTTGTTGTAGTTTTTTTTTTTTGCCCCCAGTTTTCTAATCCATCCATACACTGGACAAAGGGGAGTGTGGTCCATATGACTTTCCCAATCACACTGTCACCCCTCATAAGTTACATTAAAACAACATCTTAACAATATTTAGTCTTCCAATCCATGAACACAGAATATCTTTCCATTTATTTAGGTATTCTTTAATTTTTTTCAGCAGTATTTTGTAGTTTTCTGTGTACAAGTTCTTTACATCCTTTGTTAGATTTATTCCTAGATATCTGATTTTTTTAGTTGCTATTGTAAATGGAATTTTTTCCTTGGTTTCTGCTTCAGATTGTTCATTCTAGTGTATAGAAAACGCTGATTTTTGCGTGTTAATCTTATGCCACGCCACTTTGCTGAATTCATTTATTAGCTCTAGTAACTTTGTTGTGGATCCTGTATATAGGATCATGCCATCTGTAAATAGGGAAAGTTTTATTTCTTCCCTACCAATCTGGATGTCTTTTACTTCTATTTCTTGCCTAATTGCTCTGACTGGAACTTCCAGTTCAATTTTTTTTCCTTGTTTTTTTTCTTTTTAATAATTCAATTTTATTGAGATATCTTCACATGCCATGCAGTCATACAAAGTGTACAATGAATTGTTCACAGTACTACCATACAGTTGTGCTTCCATCACCAAAATTAATTTTTGAACATTTTCATTACCACACACACAAAATTAATAAGAATAAAAATTAAAGTGAAAAAGAACAATTAAAGTAAAAAAGAACACTGGGTGCTTTTTTTTTTTTGCCCCCGTTTTTGTACTCATCCATCCATACACTGGACAAAGGGAAGTGTGATCCACATGGCTTTCCCAATCACATTGTCACCCCTCATAAGCTACATTTTTATAGAATAGTCTTCAAGATTCAAGGGTTCTGGGTTGTAGTTTGATAGTTTCAGGTATTTACTGCTAGCTATTCCAATTCATTAGAACTTAAAAAGGGTTATCTATATTGTGCATAAGAGTGCCCACCAGAGTGACCTCTCGGCTCCTTTTGGAATCTCTCAGCCACTGAAACTTATTTCATTTCCTTTCACATCCCCCTTTTGGCTAAGAAGATGTTCTCCATCACACAATGCCAGGTCCAGATTCATCCCTGGGAGTCTTATTCCACGTTGCCGGGGTATTTACACCCCTGGGTGTCAGATCCCACATAGAAGGGAGGGCAGTGATTTCATCTGCCAAGTTGGCTTAGCTAGAGAGAGAGGGCCACATCTGAGCAACAAAGATTACATTATCTCTTTCTATTTATTTTTTTATTATAGAGGTAGGTTTACAGAAAAATCATGTAAAAAAATACAATGCCCTCATATAGCCCCCTGTTGTTGATACTTTGCATTAATGTGCTACCTTTGTTACAACTGATGTAAGAATACTAAAATTTTCCTGTTAACTATAGTCCAAGTTTACATTAGGTGTATTTTTCCAATATACCACCCTATTATTAACTCCTGGCATTAGTGTGCTACACTTGTAAAGATTCATGAAAGAATATTTTTATACTTGTACTATTAACTATAGTACATTATTTATAATAGGGTTCACTGTGTTATACAGTCCTATGTTTTATTTTTAAGTTTTTATTCTAGTAACATATATATGACCTAAAAATTTCTCTTTTAACTGCATTCACATATAAAATTCAGTGCTGTTCTTTACACTCACAATATTTTGCTACCTTCATCACCATCCATTTCTAAAACTTTGCAATGAACCTAAATAGAATTTGACTACAAATTAAACATCAACTTCCCATTTTCTACCCCCAACCTAGCACAACCAGGAGTTTTTATAGTCCTGGTTCTTGAGTTAATTTTTATATTGTGTAAGTTAGGGGTCATCATTTGATTAGATTTTCTGTACCCCCCTTCTAAATGCAAAGAACGATTTTCCAGAAGCTCTTTCCAGAGAGGCAGGAACCCAGCATATTTTTTGAAGAGCCTTAGAATTCGAAACGAGCTTTAGCTTGCCAAAAGCAATTGAATTGCTGTCATTGGAAAGTGGCATGGATCCTCACCAAACACAAGATACCTGCGAAGCTTGATACAGGCAAGGGGCAGGTCCCCGTCACTCCCGTAAAAGCCCTGACCTCCTTTGTCCTTTGGAAGGCCTGCAGGCATGCAGTAATGTAATCCTTTTCTTATTTATAACCACAATAATTGCACATTACAGAACATTTGGAAAATATGGAAAGTATCAACAAAATCGGAAAACGTCAGTAATCAGAGGCAATTACTGTTAACGTAGTATATTTCTTTCTAGTCTTTATTTTCCCACACAACTTACAAAGCTGAGTGCTTAAAAACAATCTGGTAATCTTTGTTAAATCATCAACTAAAAGGCTATTTTTAATGTCTTGCTTAGGTGTAATTTTTTTTCAGGTTTTTCTAGAACTGGTTTTTTTGTTTTTGTTTTTGTTGTTGTTGTTTTTTCCCCAGGTAGCCTTATAGTCCGAGTGCTCAGGACTGTTTTGAGTGCTTTACGCATGTTGCCTTATTTAAATCCACACCCCACCCCACCAACAATTTGATGGTACCATATTTCAGATGAAGAAGCAGACACAGAGAGGTTAAGTAACTTGCTCAAGGTCACACAGCTCTTCAGTGACCAAGGCAGTCTAGACCCAAGGTGGTCTAGCCCCAGATAACTATGATGTAATGTGTAAAGCCACTGACACTTGCCTTGCAAGACCATAACAGAAGTGAGGCAGGGGCTTGCCCTTATATCATCTGTGCTATTCAGCAACCTGTAAGGGGACTAGAGCATTTTCTGTTTCAGTGGGAGACCCTGGTCTCCAGTCCACAGGTGATTTTTGTTTATCACAAAGCAATTGTTCTCATTGCGCTACTGTTCTGTTTTTGGGGCTGGATGGAAATTTTACCAGCATCTCTGCTGAGCTCAGTGAGTTCTGATGTTACAGTGAGGACGCTTGGCTTTCTCTGCCAGGCCTTTGGATCAAAAGGGATTTTCTAGCATTGGAGAAGGAAATATTGGCGGCGGAGGGGGGGGGGAGTTGTAGAATGCCAAATGCCTCTTTAGCTTTCCTGGTTTGATACCCAGGCTATTGGCAATTCCTGTTTATTTCTAATTGAAAACAGACACCTTGAGGTAAGATACAGTTTATATTAAAATTAAAAGAATAGAAAAATTCTGATAAGGAAAATAATCACCAAAGCCCTTTGTAAAGTATCAACTAGGAGGTTAAAAGGTGGACGGGATGCAGGGTTGGGAGATGCCCCAGGCTGCGGGGGAGGCAACGCTGATTCTTCCCTGTGGGAAATATCCCAAGAGGTGGCCCTGGGGAGGCAGGCAGCTCTGGGTTTCATTGTAGGTTGGGAACGGGGCTGACGAGCTTTACTACTCAGGAAACTCACTTCTTTTAGCCTGTCAGCTGGAAGTTGGCTAAACAATGTTTCTTTTCTGGAAATCGGTTGAATAAGTCTTAATTTGGGTCCCAGTGTTTTAAGGAATCTCTCCAAGCACATTGACTCATCAAAAGTACTGCCCTCAGAGACAACTCCAGTCTACTACACAGGTATGAATAATTTTAACAGTTTTGAAGAACATGGGCATACAGGCACCGAAAGAGAAAGGACCTGGCCAAGGTATGGAACCATAGCAAAGTTGCTGCCGAAAAAGTGCCTTTCGGAAGAAGAGGTCCGCGGGGGACTGAGCGAGTGGCACTGGATGTAGCAACTTCTGCCTTGTAGCATAGATAAGTTGAATGCCTCCGGTGTTAATAATTTTATTTAGTTCCCCACATTTTGTTGATATATCAGGTAAGTGCCAGGAGAACCATCCATGAGCTAAAACAAGTTAAGACAGTTCTGGTGGAACCAGGGCAGTCATGGGCCATTTCTATTGAAACCTTCCTCCTCCTTCCAGAGTCCCCACTGCTTAGTGTAAACGCCCCCAGAGGATGATGTGCCTGTCCCAACTTGGCAAATGTACTGTGCACCTTGTTTCTTTTGCTCTAGGCTGATTTTGACAGGGCTGCGGAAGATGTGAGGAAGCTGAAGACAAGGCCAGACGATGAAGAGCTGAAGGAGCTCTACGGGCTCTACAAACAGTCTGTGATTGGAGACATCAACATCGGTAGTATGTCATCATATTAAAATCACATGCCCTTAGTTCGGACAACGTTTACAGAAGCCCATAGTAAAACATAAACTTGTAATTTTGTCTGCCCTTCTTTTGGCAGAGTGTCCAGTGATGCTTGACCTAAAAGGCAAGGCTAAGTGGGAAGCATGGAACCTCCAAAAAGGTTTTTAATTCTTAAACAAGTTAAAACGAACTTTCTTAATTTCCAAATATGCCAAGCCATGTGATCATCTCTTTGTATTTTTCTAGGGTTGTCAAAGGAAGATGCCATGAGTGCCTACATTTCTAAAGCAAAACAGCTGATAGAAAAATATGGAATCTAGAAGTCAGCCTATGAGAAACTTTCCCTTTTGAAATCTTCATAGTGGTATCAGGATCTAAGATTTGGGTGGTAAATGCACTGTGAACTCTCCAGGTATCATGTATGTTTTTGCTGTTAATGTGAATTGTAATACTTATTTAGAAGTATGCTGAAACTACCTATTTAAATAAATTGTACTTGCTTAAACCAGGCAGTTTTTAAACTTCTTTGAAAAAAATCTTTGCTCTGGGAGTGTGAGCACCAAACATTAGCAACTGTTTGTTCTTTTGGCTTATCTGTTTTCCTACAATGAGTTAATATTAAAGGAGCATAATAAAAACAAGATCATTGCTCTGTGACACCAGGAGGCTGTGGGTGTCATATGGAAGCAAAACTTTGGAATCACAGACAGACCTGGTTCAAGTCCTCATTCTATGATTTATTTTCTGGGTGACCTAGGGCAACTTCCTGTAGAATAAGGAAAACATTACCAGTCTCACAAAGTTGTGGTAAGAGTTGAATGAGATAACTGTAATTTTTTATCCTCATTCCTGCATTTAAAATAAATTCTATATAAAACATAAAAAAAATAAGCTGAAAATGTTCACCACCACCACCATAACAACAAAGCAAACTTATGTGTCTATCTACATTTCTTCAAGAAAGAAAAAAGCCATCATGGAAACACCTACCATTTTTTTCTTTAAATTTTTACACTTAAGACACAAATCAGAAAATCAAACTAAACTGTGGTATATAGTGATAACTGGTACAGCTTCTGGACCTCTCGTGTTCAGCTTTATCAGAGTGAAAATGCAGAATCTGGAATATCATATTGCCTCAATACTTGATCTTTCTTGCTGATACCCAAGCTCTCTAAAAGAAGATAGTCTCATTGTTAATGTTTCTAAAGCCTGCCTGAGCTCTCACAGGTAAATATCCCGAAAGTCAGTGGATCCTATTTCCTGCATAAGGATTTGGTATAGTATAACCAGAGGGACAGATTGAGTTCATGTTACTTTAAAACAATCTAAGCTGATTTTTAATCTGGAATATTTTGGAGTGTAAGGATGATTCCCGTCTTTCCTAAGTTTTCTACAAAGATAGCCTGAAGTCATTGACAATGAAGTTGAGACCCAGGGAAGGCTATACCTGGACTTGAGTTCTCCAGTCAAGGGCTTGGGAACTCAGAATGATTGCCACTTGGACTTCATCTCCAACAGGTAGAGAGGTAGAAGAGAAAGCCCACCCCAAAAGCCTGGCTTTGTCCACATTAGGAAACTCCCATTTGTGGACTATTGACCAAAAATTTTCCAATTAATAATCATGAATCCGAATTACTTTTGTATGAACCCTTCAGTGAGGAAGCCCTGGAAATAGTATCAAATTGACGTGTAAAGCGCAACACATAGTAAATAGGTCTAATTTGTTTGAGGCTATTCTTAGCCCAATTTTATTATGTGACTTGTAACTTAAAACCCCTCCAACCAAGATTCCAAAAGGAGCTGAGAGGTCACTCTGGTGGGCACTCTTACGCACAATATAGACAACCCTTTTTAGGTTCTGATGAATTGGAATAGCTAGCAGTAAATACCTGAAACTATCAAACTACAACCCAGAACCCATGAATCTTGAAGACGATTATATAAAAATGTAGCTTGTGAGGGGTGACAATGTGATTGGGAAAGCCATGTGGACCACACTCCCTTTGTCTAGTTAACAGATGGATGAGCAGAAAAAGGGGGGAAGAAAAAAAAAAAGCACCCAGTGTTCTTTTCTACTTCAATTGTTCTTTTTCACTTTAATTTTTATTCTTATTATTTTTGTGTGTGTGGTAATGAAAATGTCAAAAATTAATTTTGGTGATGAATGCACAACTATATAATGGTACTGTAAACAACTGAATGTACACTTTGTTTTGTATGACTGCATGGTATGTGAGTGTATCTCAATAAAATGAATTTAAAAAAAAAAAAAAAACCCTCCAACTTCACCTGGATTGTTGCTGATGTTCTCACAAACATTGGGGACTGACAGCTTGATATGTTGAGCCCTCTGTCTTGGGGCTTGCCCCTATGAAGCTTGTTACTGCAAAGGAGAGGCTAAACCTGCTTATTCTTGTGCCTAAGAGTCTCCCCCTAAGTGCCTCTTTGTTGCTCAGATGTGGCCCTCTCTCTCTCTAACTAAGCCACCTTGGCAGGTGAAATCACTGCCCTCCCCACTACGTGGGACCTGACTTCCAGGGGTGCAAATCTCCCTGGCAATGCAGGATATGACTCTCAGGGATGAATCTGAACCCGACACTTTGGTCTTCTTAACCAAAAGGGGGATGCGAAATGAAATAAAATAAAGCTTCACTGGCTGAGAGATTTCAAATGGAGTCGAGAGGTCACTCTGGTGGATATTCTTACGCACTATATAGATAACACTTTTTAGGTTTTAATGTATTGGAATAGCTGGAAGTAAATACCTGAAACTACCAAACTCCAACCCAGTAGCCTTGACTCTTGAAGATGATTGTATAACAACGTAGCTTACAAGGGGTGACAGTGTGATTGTGAAAACCTTGTGGATTGCACTCCCCTTATCCAGTGTATGGACGGATGAGTAGAAAAATGGGGACAAAAACTAAATGAAAAATAGGGTGGGATGAGGGGATGTTTGGGTGTTCTTTTTTACTTTTATTTTTTATTCTGATTCTGATTCATTCTGGTGTAAGGAAAATGTTCAAAAATAGATTGGGGTGATAAATGCACAACTATATGATGATACTGTGAACAGTTGATTGTACACCATGGATGATTGTATGGTATGTGAATATATCTCAATAAAACCGAATTTAAAAAAAAACCCTCCAATAGTGAATTTTATATTATTTTGTACTTTGTTAAAAAGAAGTGAAAAATTCTGAAAAATATCTCCTCTGTTGCATTTCCATTAATCAAATTTACTGACTGTCTATATATTATCTTTAAATAGAAGCTAAAACATGATGCCATATTATATGATCATAAACCCATCAGTGCTTTAAAAGTTAACATTTGAAAACAGAATATGGTGTTGAGCAGTTTAGGAAGAGGCTGTGGGGAAGAGACATCGATTATGTTAAGTTTATTGTGAAGATGTGTGGGAAATAAGGGGACCAGGAGATCCCATTGCACAGCCACGCGTGAAAGAGACAGGCACAGTCTGGGAACTGACAGTTTGAGATCTCGCGGCCCCGGCGCACAGGGCTTTCCCTCCCTTCAGTCAGCATTTGTGGGTGTCGCACGTAGTGTTCTGCCATTATTCTGATGCAGCTAATTTTTTCTGTTTTTCCTTTTTTCTTTTAGTTCTTGTTTATTTCCAACTGTTCTGCTTTGTCCCTGTGTGGAGTTGGAATGATCACAGAAGGTGGTGGAGCAGCCCATTGAGTGTGGCTTCAGTGTCTGACCCATGCAGTGCGGTGGCCCGGGCTCTGGGTTGGTTGTCGGTGGGAAGGCTCACCCTGGGCCCCAGGTAGTGGTCTGCAGGAGAGCAGGGTCACACAGAGCCATGAGGCAGTCAGGGCAGAAGTCTCCTCTTAGACCGGGCTGGGGCTGCATGCCTTCTGAGGACTTGCCAGTACAGACCATGGTAATTGTTTAGGGCTTTCCTATTTTAATAAAGCAGCAGATTACATTTTCTTGTGTGGTGGGACCACCCTACATTTCAAAAGAGTAGATCAAGTTTTGAGCAATCATGTGCTAATGAAACAATAGTCAAATGTCAAGCCTTCCCCGTTAATCATTCTCACTGTTAAAATAATTGAAGGAAAATGGATAATTTTCCAAGTAGAAATTTTATCAAGAAACATCCTACAAATAAGAATCAACTGAGATCTTCATAAAAAATCAGACTCTACCAACCTGTTCTTTTTTTTTTTTTTTTTACTTTTTTTAAAATGCAATTTTATAGAGATGTATTCACACACTGTATAATCCATCCAAGGAATATAATCAATGGCTCACAGCATCACCACATAGCCCAACCTATTCTTTAAGTATCTATCTTTGGCACCTAACTGCATTAATACACCATGGAGAAATACATTTATGTATAACAAATCACCCTAGCCATGGAAAAGATATAATTTCCAATATCTGAATAAAAGTTATGAGTTACTTCTGAATAACTCAGAAGAGGATCATATTATTTTGAAGACCCAAAGGAGCAATAGCTAATACATGGTAAGTGCTGAGAGTTCTAGATGCCTGGTGATGCATTTCTTCAGGAAGCTCTCGTTGGAAGGCTCCATAAGATAAAAGTGATTTCCTGGAAGCACGTGAATGTCAAAACTTCCACTGGTTATATCTTTCCAGGCTAAAATAAAATAAAATTATAATTAAGAACAAATGATGCTTATCAACAGCAAGAAGACTTATACCTATGTATTACATCTGTAAGAGCTGGCACCCAGTGATAAAGTTTCTTCCAAAGACTCATGTCCTATGTGTCCTGCATTTTTTATTTTTCATAGACCTATCAGTATACAGTGGAATTACAATGATTTTCTCATTTTACATGTGACCAACCTCTCTCCATTTTTGCTAAATAAAACCTGGGCCTATTCTGTATCTACAAAGTAACTGCTAGTTACTTCAGCCAGTTACACAAGCTGAAAGCCATCAAACATATTTCAACAAAATACCTAAAACAATAAAAATCATTTCACCTTCCAAATCCTCTGCGAAATCCTTAGATCCAACAAAGCATGTTAGGCCGCAGGAAAGAACAGCCTCAGGTGGTGAATCAAAGCTGTAAACATAAAAGAGCTGGTTAATACTTTTTCATAATTGACATCCCAGAATCTCTTCTTGTTAACCCAGTAACTTCACTTACATAAAACATGGGGGGTCTCACTTCTTCCCCTTCTGCTGTTTCCACTGCTGTAAATGCTTTTCACCCCTGCCATCTCTACCTCTCAGAAGGTGCCTGAGACTCACCATGGCCCTGGCTTTTTTCCAAGATCATGTCAATTCTAGAACACTACAACAGGCAGCAGGAGGGGTCCTGGCACCCAGTCCGACTCTGGGTAAGCCTAGTGACAACTGGTGCTTTCAACTGCCCTTCGTCAGAAGCAACTACCTCTCTGTTGGTTCCCAGAGCCCTGTGGGCCAGCCGAGAGCTGCTATGTACAGAACAAGGTGGGCTCCAGCAAGCAGGTCCTGAGAGTTGGTTCCACCTATTCTCAGTTTAATCACAACAGCAACTGCACTATTTATTGAGCCAGGTGCTGGTGCTGTGCCAGGCTCTGGGGACACATAGATAGATAAGCATGTCCCTGCCTGCTGCAGCTCTCGGGCTGACCATAGATACAGACATTAGTGGGACAAACAGACAACTGGAGGCATGGAAGTGCTACTGAATCCAGAGTGAAGTGAGGACACTGGGCAGGTCAAGGAATTTTTCCCTGGGGAAATGGAGTTGTGTCTGCGATCCGAACAAATAGGGGAGAGGGAAAGAGAGACTAGAATGAGCTTAAATGAATGGTTATTGTTCAAAGAATGAAGGATACATTGGGGCAAATTAAAGTAGAAAAGGTAGGCAAGGGTTGAGACCAAGCCTAAGAATAATAGGAAGCCAGCAAAAGGGCTTAAAAAGGAATTCTTTAGATTAAAAAAAAGGAAAAGAGTAAAATGGTCAAACTTGACTTTCATCCTTCTGGATATGGTGTGAAGAACAGACTAAGGACTAAGGGTTTCTTTTCATAGGCCAGGCAGGGATTTCTGCTTCTGTCTAGGATGTAGGAAACTGGAAGGAGTTGTCACTCCCACCCCAACAATGTGAGAAAGCCAGATAAACTACAACATCACAGCCTTTCTTGAATGCATAATAGAGCTGAGTTTGTATGGCAAATGATAAACCAAATTCCAAAGAGGGATAAACTCCTCTAGGAGAGAGAGGACCTGGGCTGGGTCAACGGGACAGAGCAAGGGGGGAAGGACTAGTTGCCACACAAGTAGGTAAGAAGAAACCAGCTAAAATGTTAAAGCACTGCTGGAGACCAAATGCAGGGAGGTGTGCCAGGCTGCAATAACCGGCACCCCATACACGGAGGGAATCCACATTGACTCACAGGTTCTTTTCCATGGATTGGGAGCAAGGCAGGAGACAAGAGGGAGCCCCCTTAGAGAAGGTGGGAAGTAGGAAATTGGCTGTGGCTATGAACAGACACCAAACCCTGCCCCTTGCCCAGATCCTTCCCTCATGCTAAGCAAAAGCCTTAAGCTGCTGGAGGAGGGGCAGAAAATCCCCTCACCCCCAGAGCACAGATGGATACCCATGGCTGCTAGGGGAAGGACAGACATATCAGCTCTATCCTTGGGAAGGGTGGGAACCATTCTGGGCAAGGGCAGGACATGCCCACCCAAGACCAACCACAGATACAAGGCAAAATTCAGTTGCAACAGGGAGATGGGGAGGCATGCTGAGAAGGTCCCACCTGCAAGGTCCCACCTGCAAGGTCCAGACTGAAGTTCTAGATTGACTAGGACATTTCAGATAGAGTTGTGAGGTCAATCTGGAGGTTATTCTTATGCATTATATAGATATTCCTTTTTAGTTTCTAGTGTATTAGAATAGCTAGAAGGAAATACCTGAATCTATTGAACTGTAAGCCAGTAGACTTTATTCTTAATGATGATTATATAACTCATAGCTTTTATCATGGGACCATGTGATTGTGAGAACCTTGTGACTGACACTCCCTTCACCCAGTGTAGGGCAGATGAGTAATAAAATAAAGACAAAAAATATATAAATAATAGGGGGAATAAGGGATAGGGGATGTTTTGGTTGTTCTTTCTTATTTTTATTTTTTTCTTTATTTTGGAGTAATAAAAATGTTCTAAAATTTATTGTTGTGATAATGCACAACTATACAATAATACTGTGAGACACTATTGTAAATTTTGGATGGATTATATGGTGTGTGAATATATCCCAATAAAATTGCATTAAAAACAAAAGATTGACTAGGACATCCAAGACTTTCCTGTGCTACCCCCACAGGCTAACACACATAAGTAACAGCCCCAGTCTACCACTGTGGGGACAAGAGCATGGAGAGAGATGGTTCTCTGAGGCTTGGGTACACAGGGAAGATGGGAAGCTGAGCAAGATCATCAAGAAAATTTCTCCAGCTACCTGATTCCTACACAAAGTGCACAGTAATACCAGAGGAATTTGAAGCTGGTGGTTCACTGAAGATAACAATAGTAAAAAAAATTCAAACCCAGCTCAACTCCAGACTGCCTTGTCTCTTCACCCTCAGTGTACGTGTGTGTACATGTGCACATGCACACGCACAAATGGTCTGACAGCAGAGGCAGGCTCATATACAGCTGTAAAAAATATTTACTTCAGTCTCTATGTTTTATGCATAACTGGCTTTCAGTAAAAATTTACTACAGTAGACACACAGAAAGCAAAGAGAAAACAGAACCCCTTATTAAGATACAAAACAATCAAAAGAATCAGACCCAGATATGACACAGAAGTTGAAACTATCAGACAGGGATTCTATAATACTTATGATTAGTATGCTAAAGAATTTAGTAGATAAATTGAACAACATGATTGACAATTGGAGAATATCAATAGGGAGGTAAAAACTAATAAAGATTAAATAGAAATGCTAGAAATATAAACCGCAACAGAAATGAAGAATTCTTTTGACATGGCTGAGTAAAGAATCGGTGAACTTGAAGGAGGTCAATAGAAATTACCCAAATGAAGCATAAAAGAAAAGAAAAATAATTTTATTTAAAAAGAAAAAGAACAAAACATCCAAGAGATGTGGGACAATATCAAATAGCTGAATGTGTGTAATCAGACTACCAGAAGGAGAAGAGAGAACAGTGCAAAAGCCCAGGCAGGAATTGAGGACAGCTTGTGTGAGTCGGGAGTTGTCACAGCCTCAGGTACTTTCACTGTCACAGGTTTCTTTGTTGGCCCCAGGCTCTGGGCCTTGGTGGTGGGGAATGAGGGACATGGAGACTGAGAGTAGCTCCCTAGGCCTGGCTTTATTTATATTGGAAAGAGCTGAAAGCTACAAAGGGGTGAAAAGCAAAGAATATATTGAGAAAAGGGAAGTTGTGGGAGAGAAGTGAGGAGAAAAGCAAAAAGAGCATGGTTTCGTGGGGAGTTTTTGGAATTTGAAAAAAGGAAGATAAGAGTTGGTGGGTAGCTATTGAGGTTTGATTTGCTGGGGAGTAGGTGAGAATGTGAAGAAGGTTTTCTATATTCCAGGAGTGGAATATCCCTGTGAGTGATTGTCTTTCATATTTGCTTTTGGGAGGTTTCTTCTGAGAGCCTACAGTAGTGAGTTTTTTTGTTTTGTTGTGTTTGAAAAATAGTAGTGGTAGTTTAAGTGTCCAACCCTCTGCTAACCATGACCTCATGTAAATCCTTACTACAATACCTGGAGGGAGTTACTACTATTGCCCCTTCCTTTGATAAAACAGAAGTTGTTAAAAAAACTCCCAGAACCTCACAGCTAGTTAGCTACAGGGAAGGGGTTTTGACTCCAGAGACTGCATGTTTAACCACTGGGTGAAGCTTCATTATTAAAAACAAACATTATTTCATTTACTGTTCATAGTGATTGGGATCAGTTTTCAAATTGTGTTTTTTGGATGCCAGACTGGTGTTTCTTTAGTTTTAACTCTGTGCTAAGCTGGAATCACAGGATGGCTTAGTCTTATGAGAATCTCAGTTGGGCTAAGATGGCTGAGATAGAGATGGAGAGATGTTGATGGATATGGGATAATTAGGAGGCAAAGTGAGTGGCCTCAGTGATAGATTGAAGGTGGGCAGCAAATGGAGGGAAGTGTGGGAGATAAATGGGATCATTTATTGTTTCTGTTCTCAAAATGCTTCAAATCAGCTCCACTTTTTCTGGCTATGTGTGTAAATGTTTTGTAACAAGCACTACCTATGATCACCCCCTGCCCAGTTCTAGGCTCTGTGGAGAAAATAAAAGAAACTTAAGTTCAGGCACCTAAATTCAAGGACCTTATACTGAGGGGACAAGGCCCAGGCAAAATAGAAGAAATGCATGATAGTACATAAATAGGAAGAGACACCTGTGGGATTAGATTATTGGGGAAGGCTTCACAGAGTGCTAGGACTTCTTTCCTATGAGAAGAATGAAACATCTATGCAGACATCCCAGAATACAAGCAAATGTACACGTTTCATGGAACTAAAAGAGTTCTAGGACTAAATTTACACAAAAAAGCAAACAAAGCAAACCACTCCTCTGTCTCCTGCTCCACCCACATGCTTAACTCATGTTAAAATTCTGAAAGCAGAATTCCAACAATAGGTCTGCTGTCTCCTCTAAGAAAATGAGAATGCTTTGGCGTTTATTCATCCAACACCTATTTAGTATGTGACAAAAAAAAATGCACATTGAACTGCATTATATATTTTTAGAGAAAAATATACTCATCTTTTAAGATACAATTTCAATGCCCAGGCTCCATGACAAATGTCACAGGTGACCCTAAAGGAAATGAAATAAAAGCCCTAGAATGCTGTCTTCAGGTACAAGCAATCTCAGAGAACAATCTACATTTATTCTAGCAATAATTATTTTACAGACTTGTCTCAGTTACTTACAAGAAATTACTAGCAAGGTATATATCTGCCATCAGCTTGGGAATATATTGTTGCAAAAGTTCCTCATTGTTAGTTAAATTCTCAGGAGTGCCTCCGATTTCCATAATGTAATGGATAATTTGTTCTTCTGACATTTTTGGTGTTTCTGGAAGGTGAAACCTGGACTTCGACTTGAAACATTAACAACATAGGATTGATAGTTCACATAATGCACGTGTTCACAAACTAAAAGCTGCCCATCTAAGGTGGAAGTCATTAAATCAAGGTTAGGGAGTGGACCTCTTTATCTACTTTATCTATTTTATAAGGAGAGAGAAGGAAGTCCTCTGCATTCCTGGATCACAATGCCACAAAAATGGCATTCTAGGCTTAGAATCCCAGCTCAGGCAGGATCTTTCTGCAGATGAGGAGGGAAAGATCAAAGAGGTAGGGAGAAAAACAGCTGGAACAGGAGCACTGTGTATAAAAAGTCAGAGTAGTGCAGAAAACTGGACAACACTGCCCCCTTTTGAGAATTCAATGGTTCTTTCCTGGTTTTCACCCAGTTACTCTACTGAAAGTTGACTTAAGTTTCCAGCTGATCCAGAAGCAAAGAAAAAACACTGTGGTCTGTATTAGCCAGGAAGTGCCCTGGCCCGTGCAGGTGGTAACTGGGAACAAAGTACATTTCAGAGAAATGGAGAAACAATGATATCCAAAGAGGTTTGAATGCTTTTTCATTAGCAAATGATATCCCCACCATTATCCCCAACCTGGACCCAAATTCACCAGATACTAAAATAAAGCCTCAATTATTTTTCCCATTTCCCTCCCATCCACCCTGTCCCTAAGAAAATATACATTACTTACGTGAGGAGCATTTGCACTTGACACAAAGATATGCATTGGTTCTAGCTTATATTTTTCTTTTAGGCATAGTGCGGTCATAAAAGCAATATAGGCTCCCATACTAAATTTGAGAAAGGAAACAAAAACTCATGATAATCCATCCAAATTTGACAAGAACAAGTATTCAAAACACAGCAAGGATCATGAAATATTCAAAAGAAAAGACTAAGATAGTTGAGTAATAACTCTAATTTATTTGTAAAAGATATTTTTCAATGATTTATATCAGCATTAAAAGTGTGTCAAGACACCCTAGATAATTCAAGCTAAGATTTAGTACTGATTTCCACAGTGTCTTGAAATTCATTTAAATTTCCATTTCTCCCTAAAAGATGTATTTATCTCTATTACTAGGTCTTCGATAGTATACATCAGCAGTTCTCAAAGTGTGATTTGGGGACTTCTGGGGATTCCTGAGAACCTTGTGGGGTCTCCACAAGCTTAAAACTGTTTACATAACAATACTTAGAAGATGTGATTTGCCTTTCTCATTATCTCACAAGAACCCAATTTAGTTTTACAGAGGTGACATGACAAGGGATATTGCAACAGTTTGAATGCAGAAGCAGAAATAAGAATCTAGCTGTCTTCTATTGAATCAGACATTAAGCAGATTTGTGAAAGTATAAAACAATGACACGCTCATCACTAAATTTTGGGGGGGAAAATATAGTCTTTTTCATAAAAACATTGCTCATGTTAAATATAATGCATTTATTATTATTTTTAGATAAAATAAATATACAAAATTTCTTAGTTTTAAGAATTAATGGGGTCAATATTGATAGACACAACACACCAAAAGAAGTTCTTTGGGGTCCTCAATGCTTTTTAAAAGTATAAAGGAGTACTGAGGCATGGTATGTGAATATATCTCAATAAAATGAAGATTAAGTAAATAAATAAGTAAATAAAGGAGTACTGAGACCACAAAATTTGTGAACTGCTAGTATATATTATGTAGAAAATATGTTGAGAGTTTATTCACTTGTGAATTGTGTATTTATATATTTCATGTGTACTATTTATCTCATATATATTTTATAAAGAACTTTTTCTCTTCTAACTTTCTTCCTTGAGAACAGCTATATCCATGTTACTCAATTGTTCCTTCAAGCAACAATGAAGCAGTGAAACCGATATAAAAAATATGTACCATATACGACACAAAGAACAGCATTAACCATGAACTTGTCATTGAAAAAACTCCCCAAATTTCTTTTAAAACTGATTTTTTTTTACCTGTGGCCAAAAAATGCAAATGATTTATCCTGGAGGACTGGCAGTAGAGCATGAGCAATTTCATCAGCTACTTGGTGGATATCATTTACAAAAGGTTCCTCAGATCGACTTTCTCTTCCAGCAAGCCTTATGGAGTGCACTGGAGATTGAGAAACCCAAGTTAGGACATACAGACTATGCATAGTTTAGCTTACAATAAAGATAGATGCATAGTTTAGCTTACAATAAAGTAAAAGAAATACCTAAATAAAATTAAGAAGGAACTGAAAACCCAAGTTCAAAATCTAAAATTGCAAAACATATAAGGAAATAAAACATGATGAATGAAGATAAAAACCAACAGCACAATTGGACCCCAAATAAATTTGTGTAGAGTTTTATCACATAAAAATATTTAAAGTACTTAAAAGAAAGTGAAGATTTTAAACATGAGGAAGGGTGATGTCAGCAAGATAGCAAAGTAAAAGGTTCCAAAGTTCAGTCCTCCCAGAGAAACATTGAAAACTGAGTAAAGACTCTTTGGATCAACTTTCTCAGAACTCTGGGAAACAAAGATTCAAAGCAACCAAGAGAATACTGAATCAAAAAGAAGGCAACTTAAAAATGGTAGGAAACTCTCTCTGGCTAAGCCAACTTGAAAGGTGAAATCACTGCCCTCCCCCCTACGTGGGATCAGACACCCAGGGAAGTGAATCTCCCTGGCAACGTGGAATATGACTCCCGGGGAGGAATGTAGACCTGGCATCGTGGGATGGAGAACATCTTCTTGACCAAAAGGGGGATGTGAAAGGAAATGAAATAAGCTTCAGTGGCAGAGAGATTCCAAAACGAGCCGAGAGATCACTCTGGTGGGCACTCTTACGCACACTTTAGACAACCCTTTTTAGGTTCTAAAGAATTGGGGTAGCTGGTGGTGGATACCTGAAACTATTAAACTACAACCCAGAACCCATGAATCTCGAAGACAGTTGTATAAAAATGTAGCTTATGAGGGGTGACAGTGGGATTGGGAATGCCATAAGGACCAAACTCCACTTTATCTAGTTTATGGATGGATGTGTAGAAAAGTAGGGGAAGCAAACAAACAGACAATGGTACCTAGTGTTCTTTTTTACTTCAATTGCTCTTTTTCACTCTAATTATTATTCTTGTTATTTTTGTGTGTGTGCTAATGAAGGTGTCAGGATTGATTTAGGTGATGAATGTACAACTATGTAATGGTACTGTGAACAATCGAAAGTACAATTTGTTTTGTATGACTGCGTGGTATGTGAATATATCTCAATAAAATGATGATTAAAAAAAAATGGTAGGAAAGCCTTAAGATGCATTTACTAGCCCTATTACCATCTCTCCTTGGATCAGCGCAAGGTCCCAGGTTCTGGAGGGGCAGAGCACCTCTTATTGACATGTTGGAGTGTTTGTATGTCTGTTCCAAGATGCTCAAAAATCTGAGCCAAGATGCTGCTCTCTGTCTTGCCCCTTGCAGAGCTCTCTCTGGTTGGAGAAACAGCCGACATGGCCACATGCATGCCCAGGACATAACTTATGGCCAGAAGACACCTGGGAAGACTCTAAGCTTTTTCTGTGGGTTGTTCTTTAGGTTCAGTGCAAGACTGACTGAGCACTGAGGGAGAGTCCAAGCATAGAGCCAACATTCAAAGACTGGGAAAGATTTTATTGTTGCTGTTACAGTTAGCTGCTGGCATTCAAGGAAATCTCAGTCATAATATATGCTTAATACAAGCTGAAGCAACAGAGACTTCAATGACATTAAGGAACACAGTTTTTGTGCAAACAGTTTGGAAAATTATTACTATAAAATATATGACTTCAGCCTTCAACAATTGAGAAATTAAAAACCAGGACCTGGGGTAAGGGGAGAAAATCTAACTTCCAGAGTTAACACATCAAAATATTTGAATGTCCAGACTTCAGTAAATATCAAAAGGCATACAAAGAAACAAGAAAAGATGGTCTATTCAAAAATAAATAAATAAGTAAAGCAACAGAAACTATCCCTGAGAAAGCTCAGACAATGGATTCACCAGACAAAGACTTTAAAACAACTGTCTCAAATATGCTCAAAGAGTTAAAGGAGCATGTGGAAAAAACAACTAAAGAAAATCAGGAAAATGAAATATAAACAAAATGAGAACTTCAATAAAGAAATAAAAATTATAAAAAAGAACTGAACTGAAATTTTGGAGCTGCAAAATACAATAACTGAAATAAAAAATCACTACAGGGGCAAAACAGCCAATAGAAGCTGTCAGAAGGAAGAATCAGCACTTTCGAGGTGCAGAAATAAAAAAGAATGAGAGAAAGTAACAGTCAGACACTATTAAGAGCACCAACATACATATTATGGTAGCCCCAGAAGAAAAGACAGAGAAAGAGTCAGAAGGAATATTTGTAGAAATAATGGCTGAAACTTCCCAAATGTGATAAAAGACATGAACATACACATCTAAGAAGCTCAAAGAACTCCACTTAGGATAAAGTCAAAGATGCCACTCTGAGACACATTATAATCAAAACTTTGTTACCAGAGACAAAGAGAGAATCTTGAAAGCTGCAAGAGATGTGACTCATCACATAAAAGCCTTGCTCAATGAGATTAATATCCAATACCTCATCAGAAACTATGGAAGTGAGAAGACTGTGGGATGACATATTTAAAGTGCTGAATATGAACATATATAGATATAAAATATGACATATTTAAAGTGCTGTCAACCAAGAATTCCATGTCTGGTAAAACTTTTCTTCAGTTCATTATAACTAGACTTATCATAAAAAGAAGTGTTAATGGGCATCCTTCAGGTTATATAGCTCAAAGCCATATAAAGAAATAAAGATCTCTGGTAAAGGTAACTACATGGATTTTTTTTTAAGTCACTTTTATTGTATTTTCAGTCTGTAACTCCACTTTTTATTTCTTATGTGATTTAAAATACAAATATATGAACATAATTTTAAGTCTAGGTTTTGGGGCACAAAGTACATAGATATAATCTGTGACAAGAAGTACATAAAGAGGGATGTGATGGTGGGGTAAAAGAGCATAGTTTATATACTATTTAACTTAGTTGGGATCAATTCAAATTAGATTGTTATAGAATAGGATTTAAATGTTAGCCCTATGGTAACCAAGAAGAAAATATCTAAAAAAATATACACAAAAGAAATGAGAAGATATTCTAAATGGTTCACTACAAAAGATAAACTAAACAAAAAATAGGTAGTAATGAAGGAAATAAGGGACAAAAATGGCATAAGATTTACAAAAACCAAATAGAAAAATGGTAGAAGTCCTGCATTAGAAATAATTAATTTATAAGTAAATGGATTAAACTCTCCAATCAAAAGGCAAAGACTGACAGAATGGATAAAAAAGCATGACCCAACTATATGCAGTTTACAAGAGCCTTACCTTAAACCCAAACATACAAGTGGCTTGAAACTGAAAAGGGAAATGCAGATTAAAACCACAATGAGATACCACTTCACATGCACCAGGATGGTTCTTATCAAAAAAAAAAACAAAAAAAAAACAGAACATAGTAAGTGTTGTAGGGACTGTGGAGAAATTGGAACCCTTGTGTACTTCTAGTGAGCATATAAAATGGTTCAGCCACCACTGAAAAGATTTGGTGGCTCCACAAAAAGTTAAACATAGAATTCTATATAACCCAGCCATTCTACTCCTAGTTTATATATATAAAAGATTTGAAAACAGAGTCTCATATAGATACTTGTACACCAGTGTTTACAGGAGCATTATTCACAAAAGCCAAAAGGTGAAGCCAAGTGAGGCAGGCCAGAAAAGTCAACTGAGGTAATGAAACACCCCAGGGCCCTGGAGCATGGCCAGAGGTCTGAGATAACACCAAAACTTGCAACAATGCTGGAAGACCACTTCACCACAAGGCAAGAGTAACCTAAAGATGTGTCGCCCTCTTTTCCCAGTTAACCTGACCCTGTTCCTTGGTGGCTGTCAAAACAACTGAAGAAAGAAGTCAGGTAGGGTGAGCTAGAGAGAGGAGGAGTGGGGACTTTCCATGCCCAGCTTCAGCTTCTGCTTACAGCAGAGCAACAAGCCAACATATAAAAGCCCAAACACAGATCAACTGGAGGCACATTTCTGTCTCTCAAGCACACCCACACTAATTTCTCTAGAGTGTACTATTCCTTCAATAAACTTCACCACTTGCTGCTACTGGCCTTTCTCATCCTTGAATTCCTTCTTGTGGCAAGACCCAAACCTGGTGCTTGGCTCCGGTGTCTGCAAAGACATGGTTACACAAGTGCCCATCAACAGATGAATGGATAAACAAATGTGGTGCATCCATACAATGGATTATTATTCAGCCTAAAAAGAAATGAAGTTCTGGTACACGTGACAACGTGGATGAACCTTGGAAACATGCTATGTGAAGTAAGCCAGACACAAAAGGACAAATACATATGATTCCACCTTTATGATATATCTAAAATAAGCAAATTCACAGAGGCAGAAAGTAGATTAGAGGTTATCAGGAGCCATGGTGAGGTGAGAATGGGAAGTTATTGCTTAATACAATAACAGTTTCTGCTTGGGTGAAGAAAAAGTTTTGGATAGTGGTGATGGATGCACAACATTGTGAATGTAATGTCACTGAAATGTACACTCACAAATGATTAAAACAGCAAATTTTATGTTATGTACATCCTACCATGATGAAATAAAAATAAACAAATAAAGGGTTAGAATGGCAAATCCCAAAACATTCTTCTAGTTTTAGCAACAATAACCAAATAAAGGTAATACAATTTCTTGCTTTAGAAATAGAAAAATCACCCCACCAAATAGCAATCTCTAAATACCTACCAGTAAGGAAAATCTTTACTGTGCTTCAAATTACTATATGTGCATATCATCTGACTTTTAAACTCCTTAGATAGGGATGAAATTAACATACCTTCCAATGAATTATGAATCTCTTGGCCCCATTTGGCAAAATAAACAGAGCCACCTCCTGCCCAGGGAAAGCAAATCAGCCTAAAAACTGCATCAGGGTTTGGAAATAAGCAGTTCACAACCTTTCCAGTCCTAGGAAGAAAATTTAAATTTATTTAACATTACATACATCTCTTAAGTTGTGCAAACTGTGTTTTAATGGAAATCTTTATTAATCGTATAGCACATATGCTCAAATATAAAATGATTGCCAATTTTTCCAATAAAAAAGGCTGGAAGAGGTTTTTTTAATTTGTTTTTGACAATTGGAATATATAAACTTTTAGTAATGTAGGTAGAATAGCCAAGTGAGTGCATTTCATTGCACATTTAAAATGATATGTTATATAAATGTTAATTTAGAAGTTGCCCTTTTCACATATCTCATGATTCAGGGAATAGTTTTATCCAAACACATCATGGGCAGCTTAAGTATCAGTGTTCTCATCACTATTAGAGCCACTTTTTCAGTCATCTAAAAGTTTTCCGGAGCACATAATTTTCACTTTCTTCTCAGTATTTGATAAACAGCACTTTTTGAATCTACAGAGAATGCTGTCACTTAAATGCTCACTTACCTAATATTAGGATAGTTGCTTTTTTAAAAAATTCATCTTATATGTATGCATTTATGTTCTCCATAATTTAAGCACTTCCTATAAAGTTTTTAAATTCATCATTAAAATGTTTACAAATTCTTACAAATATGAGGTCATAAATCCTAGAATCATGATTAAATCTGTTTTCCCTCTTTCTTTTTAAGTATCGTTTTGTCAGTTGATCTCTAAAAACATCTAAAACTAACACTTATCAAAATCTTTTCAGGTTACCATGTCTTATGTAAAGAGGACTTTGTTCTTTATGAAGTAATGAAGAGAACAGCTGTAAGATGAGAGACTTTATAAGAATTTGAGCATGTTAAATCTTTTTATAAAAGATAATTTTTGAAGAAAAGCTCTTTGCCTGATATGTTAATAATTGCTAGCTTAAAGATAAAAGCAAAAAGGACTGATTTTAATTTTTTTTCTTTTTAAAAGAAGCATTCCTGGAAACTGTGTTCCCACCAACCAACCCCATTTTCAACAAACTCATTGACAAGGGATCAACCCTAAATAAGAATTTCAGAGGAATTCACTATCTTCTTGAAAGAAGGCATGCTAGAATAATTTTTTAAGGAGTGCAAAATCCTTCAATTGGGGCTACCACAGTTTTGTAAAATCTACAGGGCAAATGGGTGACTTTATTGAATCTCACTTTCTTTCAGGCTACCGAAGAGTCTGGAAAAACTACTTGAATTCAGCAACATTCTTCAAAGCAATTTTATATTTTTAGGGTTAAAAAGCCCTACCACAATCTATTTAAATTATATGATCTAATAAACAAAAGATGTGTTCGAATAGGGGTGGGTACAGATTTCATGGTACCTGATGCCTATGTAATTTGCGGGGTTGGGAGTGTTCTTTAAGAAAAAAGAAGGAATACAAAATTAAATGCAGGACTTGCGATCATTAGTTTTCAAGGTAAAACCGTTTTCTTTTGGATTGGGGTGAGAGTGTGAGGGGGTAGGAGTGCTGTTTGCTTCTTTCAAGCGATGTCAGAACCCAGGGGCACTTCAGAACCAGTTCCATGGGATGCGGACACTGTACAGCAAACTCACAACCAAGAACTCACAAGGGGGTGGAGTGAAGAAAGGCAGTACCCATTGCTTCCTGTGTGGGTTTGTATATATTACGTCCCCCAGAAAAAGCCATATTCTTTAATGCATTCTTGTGGGGGCAGATGTATTAGTGTAGATTGGGTTGGAACCTATTGGTTCAGTGTCTGTGGAGATGTGACCCACCCAACTATAGGTGATAACTCCGACTGGATAATTTCCATGGAGGCGTGGCCCCACCCACTCAGTGTGGGCCTTGATTAGTTTACAGGAGCACTATATAAGCTCAGACAGAAGGAGCTCATAGCTAGCTGTAACTGAGACAAACATTTTGAAGATGGCTGTTGGAAGCTGATGCAGACATTTGGGAGAAAGCCATTTTGAAACACAACCTGGGAGCAAGCAGATGCCAGCCACGTGCCTTCCCAGCTAACAGAGGTTTTCTGGACACCATTGGCCATCCTCCAGTGAAGGCAGCCAGTTGTTGATGCCTTACCTTGGACACTTTATGGCCTTAAGACTGTAACTGTGTAACCAAATAAACCCCCTTTATAAAAGCCAATCCATTTCTGGTGTTTTGCAATTTGGCAGCATTAGCAAACCAGAAAACTGCCCCTATAACTACTAGATTTGTTCTCACTCTGGGGTTCTCATTCACCTCTGCATCCTTCCGATCTCTTTTCTTCAACCAGAGAAAGAATCAGAGCCCAATGCTAAACTGACCTCACCTGGAACAGCTAATCCTCCAGGTAGAAATCTGCCTTTTACCTGGACTCACTTCCTCTTTATCTCCTCCCTCTTCATTTTGAGTTAAATAATAGAATTCCAAAATTTTAGAGTTGAGAGTGATCAGAGAAATCATTTAATCCACTATTACAACCTCATGATTAAGAAAATTGGCTATGGAAACAGAGAGAACTGGCTTCCAATTCTGAACCCACCCCTTGCTATGTGTCATTAAGCAAATTGTGTATGCTTTAAGGTCTCACTGTCCTCCTTTATAAAATGAGGATAACAATAGTACCTTCCTGACAAGGTAGTTGTGATAATTAAACACATCAAAAATACTTATCAGAGCTTTTGACAAACCCTAAGCACAAATCAATGTCACCTAATATGCTACTTGCTTGATAGTTGAAGAAACTGAAACTCAGAGATACAAAGCCTGATGGTCACCCAGTGACAACTCAGGAATTAGAACACAAATCCCATTGTTCTTAAAAGCTCCTTCCCAGCTCAACCCTTTTCCCATATTCTGTGCATCAATTTACAAGCGGATCGCCAAATGGCAGGAAGTGAGGAACCCATGTGGGATGCTTTGGATTAGAAGGTCAGGGACCTGATGCTTTTCTCTGCTTGGTGTAGATCACACCTTGCTTTCACCTCTTCTAATCCTGGTAAGTACTTCAGCCAATCATTTCACAATGAAACAGCAAAATAATTTACAATTTTGTTTCAAAAGCACCACCAAGTCAACACCGTTTTGCATAATGAGTAGTTATGTGTAAGCACATTAGGCTTCTGTTGAAGCTGCTGGCATGCGGGTAGAGCCAGGCTGCACATGGAGGGACCAACCTGGCTTTACTGGCTCCATCTGTTCTCTCCATGCTGTGAGGAGACCACGCAGATTGACTGGTCTCAGTAACTTGTTGAGCCAGTGCTTGGTTCAATACCTCTTTGAGTGTAAAACCTCCAATTGTTCCAGTGCACACAGAGGAATGACCAAATCTCTTTCTAAATATGCTAACTGTACTTACTGCTCCAACCCCTGTTTCAAAAAGGGAAAGAAGAAGAAATGGGTTAGAAGCCAAGAAACTGATGTAAACCAAGAACAAGGAGTCGCTGGTCTCTGTTCAGATTAGATTAACAAGTAAATGCTTCTAGTAAAGAGCCTCCAGCAGATATACAGAAAGACCACTCTGTAGGTAAAATATAGGTATCTTGGTCTTCTGGATATTTATAATGTAATGCTCTTTTAAATCTTAAGGGACAGTTAGAATTCTGAGGAAAGCTTCAGTAAGTTTGTCAACTCTCCAATTTTGTAAGCTTCAACTGTTCAGTAAAGAGAAGAAAAATAGTTACTAAGGATCTGTCATTAAAAAAAATAATAAGTTTTTATCCCCTCCCTTCCCTAGGAACTCCTTGAACCCCGAGAAGTGACGATTCCAAGGCTATGGTTGACTTCACAGCCTTACCTGTTCTTGAAGTCTCCAGCTCCCACTCTTGAAAGTGTGCCATGCAGGGATGAATGGCAACTTTTTATATAGAAGACAGAAGTGCCTGGAGGGTGATAAGCCAGCTTGTTCCTTCCTAACAGTGGCCCAGAGCCACTACAAACCCTCCGGGAAAGCACCCAGATTACTCACTAGGATTCCTTGACTTTCTGCAGAAGTAGTCCCTTTGTACGTAATGTAAAATACAGAGAAAGAAGGGTTACATTTGGGAGGGCTAATTTATCCAGTGTTCAGAATTATTCATCAGGCATTTCCTGAAGGCCTATGATGTTCTGGATCATTTCCCAACACTGAAGTAATATTCGGGTAAGAATAAGAGTGATTCTGCCCTCAAGAGAAAAACCCTAGAATCATCCATTTGATCGGAGTCCCGAAAGAAGAGAAAAGGGGAAGTAGGGTAGAGGCAACATTCAAGAGGTAATGACTTAGGTTTTACTAGATTTGTATAGATCTGAACTTATAGTTTGTACCCAGTGAAAAAAAGCTTTTAAGAAATAGGACAAAACAACAAGAACAAAAATGAAATAAAATAAAAAAGAAATAGGGCAAAATAGAGCCATTTTTCAGACAAGTAAAAACTGAGTTTGTCACCAGGAGACACTCTCTAAATGAAATTCTAAAGGATATGCTTTGGGCAGAATGAAAATTATTCCAGATAGGAGACCTGAGATGCAAGAAGGAGTGAAAAACAAAGAAAGGGGTGGATAGGTAGACAAATGTAAACAAGCATTGATGGCATAACATAGTAATTGCATTACTTTGGATGGATTGCTTGGTGTGTGAATGTATTTTAATAAAATTGCATTAAAACACACACAAAAATAGTGAGGAGTATAAGGGGTATGGGATTTTTCTTTTTGGAGCAATGAAAATGTTCTAAAATTGATTGTAGCAATGAAAGCACATCTCTGTGATTATACCGGGAGCCACTGATTGTACACGATGGATGGATTGTATGGTATGTGAATAAAATTGCTTTTAAAATGATAGTAATTGCAGTAGTTGGGTTTAAAATATATATGGAATTAAAATACCAGGCAAAAATAATGTATAAGTCAGGAATGGGTGAAGGAAGACCCTTATGTTATATGTGAGGTTTTATTAAATTTAGACTTTGACAAATATGCATGTTTTAATTTCTAAGGCACACAATTAAAAGAATAGAAACAGATTGTATGTCTTCCAAACTTGAAGAGAGAAATATGTAGTCAATCACAATGAAAGAAAGAAAAGGAAAGAAAAAGAAACATAGAAATCATCAGACAAATCGCAAGCATAATATAAGATGGTAGATTTAAACCCTAAATATCATGGATTGTATTACATATAAATGACTAAATGTTCTAGTTATATACCAATGATTGTCAGACTGTATAAAAAATAATCCAGCTACATGTTGTTTACATGAGACATATCTAAGAAGATAATACTCTTATGATTTTTAAATAATTTAAAATAAAAAACATTCACGTGCCAGGCTCCAGGGAGAGAAAAAGAGAAGGAGGGGGAGGGGTTATAAACTGATTATTGCAACTGTGGGGATTGGCATGTCTGAATTCCATAAGGCAAGACCCCAGCTGGAAACTCAAGGAAGGTGATATTGAATTCCCTGGGAGAAGTTGGCTGGCTGAAGTAGAGGAAGGAATAAATCTTTCTGACTTCTGAAATCCTCAGTTGTGACTTTCAGACCTCTAACAGGATTGGGTAAGAAGGTACCCTTCATTGCCAAGGACAATCGCCTTCATTCATTGTTGATCAGTCAGCCATAGATGCAATCAACTGACTGCAGAAGCAAATCTACTTAAAAAATTCTCTCACGATAACAAGCAGGCTGGTGTTTGTTTCACCAAATGGCACACCATACCCTAGCCAAGTTGGCACATGAAGTTAACCATCACAGCAGGAGAGAACATTCTGAATGGTGTCTGCAGCATGGCCCCATATGGCTGTGGGGAGTTTCCTTTAACATCTTGCCCTTCCTCCTGAAACCCTCTTCAATTGTCCATTGGTTGATTTCTCATGACAGGAAGATACCGCTGGGCAGTGCACACAAAGTCTGAGCTGACCTCTGGGCTCCATTGGCCTCTCTGAGGCTTTGGTTAAGTCACAGACCTCTGTCCTGGATTCACTCAGCCGTCAGGACATCAGAGCCCCTGGCAGATGCTGCCCTTTGACCATTTGCTTTGGCAGTACAGAGCATTCCCAGGTTCTTGTCCTTGGCCCAGGTTGCTGCTAAATATCTCTATATTTAGTAAAGAACAGTGCCTTACATATTGCAAGAACACTGAACAAAGACGTCTGTGAGTACAGCTGAAAGAGGTGGGATAGGGGAATGTATGACACCAGAGGTAAAGACAGATGATAAAGACTGGGACTGTATAACTCGGCAAAAACTGGAGTGGCCAATATCTGTTACTCAATGTACAAATATAAAAATCTTTTTACATGTGGGAGAACAAATGAATGTCAACCATGCAGAGTGTTGAAAAAGGGATGGGATTTGGGAAAAAACATAAAGCAAACTGGAGTCTATGGTCAACAGTAACATTGTAACATGCTTCCATTAAATGTAACAAAGGCAGTATACCAAAGCTAAATATGTATGAGAGGGGGATATAAGGGAAGGATATGGGATTCTTGGTAGCGGTGTTGTTTTCTGTCCTTACTATTGTATTGTATGGCATGACATGTTATTTTTCTTTTTATCATCTTTTTTATTATTTGTTAAAAAAAAAATGATAAGAAAAGAATAGGGCCTATCATCACAAGACCAAAATGTAAGTCCCCCAAGCATGTTGATAATCCAGGCCATGTTACTTCCTGTGGGGCAGGACTGAGCTCTTCTCTTAGTCTTCCCATCCATCCCTCTGCCTCCCTAGACCCTCGTGCCTGTGGACCACTAAGAAGAGGGGGCCATGGGTAATCTACAGAGCCATCAGGGCTCAGTTCAGCCCATGCATATGCCCTGCTCCCAACAGGTATATTTACAGCTAGTGAGTTACAGCTCTTGCTAGGAACAATTCTGACTCAACTTGCCAGGAAGTAGCCATAACCATAGAGAAACACAAAGGCAGTAGTGTGACTTAACTGTACTCCAAGGTGTCCTGGTAGACAATGCCAGGCTGTGCCCAGTGTCTGGGCAGACCACTAGACTCCCTCGGCTTCTGGGCTTGGTCTTCCTCAGCTGCCTCATGAGATTGGTGTGAGACTCAGATGTTAGGCCACGAGACCTCATAGACTTGCTTGGTTCTATGTCCTTCTCTTAGTGGCCTCCAAGCGTGAGCAGGGCATGCAGGTACCTGTGTGCCCCTTCTCCCACAGAGCTGGCTCTCCCTCCGTCATTCCTCATGGGGTCTCAACACAGCACCACACAAGGAACATATGAAATCCTTCTGACTGGAGAACAACGGGGTGCTCTTTGAACCTTTCCCACCCTTTGGAAATTCCCAACTCTGAACATGCTCTACTTCCAGTGGTTTGTGGCCTCCTTTTCTCTGACTTGGCTTCTCCATGTAGCTGGAATGTTTCACCCTTCACCCACTGCCTTCTTTGCCTAGTAAACTCTACCTCCACTCTTACTTTCCAACTCTCAGTGCTTCCCTTTGGAAAATTTGCTCTACAGTCAGCTTCATCTTGTGATGCCCTCTGATTTCAGCAAAGGGCGCGGTGGTGCCCAGCTTAGGCTCTCAAAGTCGGTCATGGGGCAGTGACCAGGCCACAGGCCACTTCCAGCCTCAGCCATTCTCTGAGAGGGCCCGTCTTCCCTCATGATCACCCAGGCCCTGCTGTTAGGGCTAGGAGCCCAGTATGACCCCACCCTTCCCATCACTGCTTTCCTTTTGGGAGTTCCTTGCTGTCCTTTCTTTCCCATCAAAGAAGTTCTCATAATTTTGAACCTCAAAAAGGATAAGATCAAATGTTCTAAAATTGATTGTGGTGATGAATGCGTACTGTGATGATACTGTGAGCCATTGATTGCAAACTTTGGATGGATTGGAGAGTGTGTGAACATGTCTCATTAAAATTGCATTTTAAAAAAAAGAGAAGATCTTGTCTTTCTTTCTAGGAGGCTTCTTGGTGCTGATAAAAATTTCCCACCTCTTTCTCTGCTAGCAGTTCCACACACAAAGGGTTACTGGGAGAGGCAGTGGACTTCTGTCTGCTTCCCATGGCCCTAACCAAAGGTGCTGGCCACTCACATGATTCCTCAGAAGGCCAGGGGAAAGCAGCAGGTAATCACCAGGGGCTCGCCACCAGGTAGAGAGTAGCACCAGGTAGAGGCCAGTCTCCCACTCCTCTCTCTTCCCTCTCCCCAAACCCCTCTCCCCCTCCTTTCCACACTCTCCTTCTCTCTGTCTCCATCTGTCTTACTGTATATAAGATAATGATAAAGAAAGGAAGGAATCAGTCGTGCTCATAAGTCTAAAATTTAAAGGCTGCAACTATCTTTTTAAAAGTCACCAAAGCAATTTGATATTTGCAGTTACCCATTATCTTGATTAAGTATGTGAAGTATGTCTAGAAATTGGAATTTATGAACCATAAGCATTAGGGAATAACTGATTTATAGCGATTAAACCTATTAAATATCAAAGATGCAATTAGTAAAATTACTAAAAGAGCTCAATACTTTCCTTCACTGATGGGTTTCAGAATTAAGGAAGCTGCTTTTCTCAACTGATAGAAATGTGGGGACAAATTGAGATACCACTTCTCCAAATTTAAGAACAGGCTGATTTTCCCACCTCCTCTGCCAGGAATAGCAGTGGTTTGACTCTTGTGCTTACTCACACTCTGTGAGTTTATTTGTTCCTGCTCACGAATGTTCATTCTAAGACATTAATAAACTGCCTTATTGCCTTCAGTACACTAAGGCCATAGACCTGGGCTGTAGCCAGGTATGGTTTTGGCTATGACAATGGTTTTCATTCAGGTGAGCTATTTTCATTCTTCTTTTATAGACTATGTACAATAATGGAAGCAAAACCAGTAAAACTCACTCTGCTGAAAGACATAAAATGACAAAACAAATTAAGCATAACTGGAATATATGTTCCTAGATGTAAAAATCTGTTGGAAAATATTTTCCTAGATGTGAAAAATCTATGTATCTATAGTTTAGAATTAATAGAAAGGATATAGTGTGGGCTACAAGGGCAAGATTTCTGGGTCATCCCATGTTCATAGATTGGAAGGCTTAATATTGTTCGGATGTCAGTATTACCCAGAAGTGGTCTACAGATTTGATGCAATCCCAATCTAAATTCCAACAGCCTTTTTGCAGAAATGGAAAAGCCAATCCTCAAATTAATATGGATGGCAAGGGGTCCCAGTTAGCAAAAATAATCTTGTAAAAGAAGAACAAAGTTAAAGGACTTATACTTGCCAATTTCAAATTTTACTACCAATCTTCAATAATCAAAAGTGTGTTACCAGAATAAGGATATATGTATAGACCAATGGAACAGAATTAAGAGTCCAGAAATAAATCCACGTATCTATGCCCAACTGATTTTTGACGAGATCGCCCTGTCAGTTCAATAAGGGGCATCCCAGCATCACCTGTGAGCATGCTAGAAATGCAGAATCTCAAGCTCAACGCAGACCCACTGAATCAGAATCTGCATTTTGACAAGATCCCCAGGTCATTATTATACACATTAATGTCTGAGAAGAGCCGGTGAAACACTCGTCTCTGATCTGGATGAATGCGTCTTAGGTAGCAGATCCCTGAAGTTATTTGGGGGAAAACATGGTGCTAACAAAAATCCTTGAAGACAGTCCTGTGCTGTGAGCGAGCCACCAGCACAAGTCGGGTGGGAATGGGATGAACCAACATCGGATGACTGGGGGGTGTTGGGCGGGATCTGCCGGGCAGGCGCCTAAATTGGCCTCCTCAGCATTCTGAGCCTCCCCAGCTGCTCCAGGAGACTGAGTCACATGCACTGCTCACCTGTCTTTGACAAGAGAATTAACTAGGGACAAGCCCTGCTCTTCTGCCCCATGGTACTCTGACTTCCCCTGGGGGTGGGGGGTAGGGGTCAATACCAGTTTCATAAGAAAGCACAACAATTCTACCTAGGATAGGTAATCTTTCCAGCCAGGCACGCTGCGGCTCAGGTGTCTGGGTGATGCGTCCTGGATACTGACCCCTTGGGTTGGTTCTTCCAAGCCTCAAAGGATGTCTTGATGATCAGAGCTACCATCCCTCATGGGACAGTTGCTCTTCCCTGTGGCAAGCCCACTGATAAAGTATCCCAGGTGCTTAAGTCACTGAGTCAGAGTCCTCCTGAGGGAGCATAGCCCCTGACAAAGGACGGCATGGACCAGGACCAGTGTAGAGATTAAACAAGATCTTTGGTTGTCACCTCTGAAGAACAGACAAACCTCCTCCCCTTATGGAGATCAGTTGTTAGTATTAAAGCAAATACCTGATAGCTGGTCACCAGTGAACCATCAGTTTGGCCATTGTGATTTCTACTTAACACAACCTCAGAGGTCATCAGACAGGACCCACCTGTGACCATGATGGAGCGATGTGAACACAAGAACAGATTTTAATCATTTCTGAATACAGACAAAAGCAGGAACACTGGGCCAGCCACGGAAAGGGACACCCTCTCTCCAGCTCACATAGGTCACTGCTGCTGCTTTATTGGCTATTGCTCTAAGCTATCTCCATTCCCCTCACCTCCTAGATAAAATGTATTATGATACCTGGTCATGGAATTTTCCTGCTCTCTGACAACATTGAATCCGGAGCTACCCATATGACTGTAGACCCTCTCTAAAGTCACTTAGAATGAACCCAAATCCTAGAAGCAAATCCTTTTCATGGAGACGCTTCCCCATAATGTGTGGTCTCCCTCACTTCAACCAGCAATACACTTAAATTTGCTTGACTACAGGTATGTTCCTGGTGTTCTTTGCTTCTTGGGAATTGACAGATGTGGAGAATCCATTGAGATTTAGCCAATATCCCCCTGCTATGGATCAGGACCCTGCACTAAGTAATAGCGTACATCTGAAACCCTTGTGCTTCATCCCATCCCTGGCCATGAAATAGTGTTTGCATTGAATTTGAGCCCCAATTATTTCACTGAAGTCATTTAGTGATAGGTTTATTTTGTTTTCCAAAGACTAGTTGGTTATCAGGTAAGATATATATATATATACATAATTCTTCCTTAGTAAAATTGGTTTCTGGTCTTCTAAAATCTGCTTTCAAAATTTTTTTATTCTGTTACAACCTAATATTTCCCCTTTTAACCATAATCAAGCACATAATTCAGTGCTGCTAATTGTATTCACAATGTTGCACGACCGTCACCATCATCCATTACCAAAACTTTTCAATCAACCCAAATAGAAACACTGTACAATTAACTCCCCATTCCCTACTAGCACCCTATCCCCTGGTAACTTACATTCTAGATTCTGATTCTAGGAGTTTGCTTATTCTACTTCTTTCATATCAGTGAGATTATACAATATGTGTATCTCTCTGTCTGGCTTATTTCACTAAACATGGTGTCTTCAAGCTTCATCCATGTTGTCACATGTCTCATAACTTCACTCAATTTTACAGCTGAAAAATATTCCATTGTATGGATATACCACAGTTTGTTTATCCATTCATCAGTTTTATGGACACTTGGGTTGCTTCCATCTGTAGGCAATTGTGGTAATGCTGCCATGAACATCAGTGTGCAAATTTCTGGTCAAAGTCCCTGCTTTCAAATATTTTGGGTATATACCTAGAATTGGGATTGCCAGGTCATATAGTAATTCTATACTTAACTTTCTGGGGAACCACCAAACTGTCTTCACGGGGCTGCACCATTTTACATTCTCACCAACAGTGAATGAGTGCTGCTACTTTTCCACATCCTCTCCAATACTTGTGATTTTCTGTTTTTTGACAGTAGCCGTTCTAGTGGGTGTATCAGTGTGGTTTTGACTTGCATTTCCCTAATAGCAAATGATGTTGAGCATCTTTTCATGTGTTTTATGGCCATTTGTATATCTTCTTGGGAGAAATGTCTATTCAAGTCTTTTGCCCATTTTTAAAAAGGGTTGTCTTTTTGTTGTTGATTAGTAGGGTTTCTTTATATGTTCTGGATATTAAAGTCTTCTCAGATATGCGGTTTCCAAATATTTTCTCCCATTAAGTAGATTGTCTTATTACTTTCATTATAAAGTCCTTTGATGCACAAAGATTTTAATTTTAATGAGGTCACATTTATCTCTTTTTTCTTTTGTTGCTTTTGCTTTGGGTATAAAGTATAAGAAACCATTCACTAACAGAGATCATGAAGATGCTTCCTTACATTTTATTCCACGAGTTTTATAGTCCTAGTTGTTATATTTAGGTCTTTGATCCATATTGGGTTCATTTTTGTAGATGGGGATCTCCTTCATTCTTTTGCATGTGGATACCCAGTTCTTCCAGCACTATTTTGCTGAAGAAACTGTTCTTTCCCAAGTGAGTTGACTTGGCTCTCATCGAAAATCAATTGACCGTAGATCTGAGAGTCTATTTCTGAATTCTCGATTCGATTCCATTGGTATGTGTATATATATTCGTGTGCCACTACCATGCTGTTTTGACCACTTTAGCTTTGTAATAAGTTTTGAAGTCAGGAAGTGTGAGTCCTCTAACCTTGTTCTTTTTCAAGATGGTTTTGGCTAATTGGGGTCTCCTATCTTTCCAAATAAATTTGACAATTGCCTTTTCCATTTCTGCAAAGAAGGCTGTTGGAATTTTGATTGAGATTGCATTGAATCTGCACATCATTTTGGATAGAATTGACATTTTGACAGTATTTTTTCTCCCAAACCATGAGCATGGACTCTCCTTCCACTTATTGAGATCTTCTTTGATGTCTTTAGCAAAGTTTTCATAGTTTTTGGTTTACAAGTCCTTAACATCCTTGGTTAAGTTTTTAGTAGATATTTGATTCTTTCAGTTGCTATAGTAAATGGAAATTTTTTTCTCAATTACCTCCTTGGATAGCTCATTACTAGTGTATAGAAATACCACTGATTTTTGCACGTTGTATCATGCGATTTTGCTGAAGTCATTTACTAGCACTAGTCGCTTGCAAATAGTGAAAATTTCATTTTTTCATTTCTGACCTGGATGCCTTTTATTTCTTTTACATGCCTAATTGCTCTAGCTATAACTTCTAGCACAACATTGAATAACAGTGCTGACACTGGGTATCCTTGTCTTGTTCCATATCTTAGAGGAAAAGATTTCAGTCTCTCACCATTGAGTATGATGTTAGCTGTGTGTTTTTCATATATGCCCTTTGTCATGCTGAGGAAGTTACCTTCTATTCCTATCTTTCAAAGTGTTGTCATTAAGAAAGGATGCTGAATTTTGTCAAATGCCTTTTCTGCATCAATTGAGATGATCATGTGGTTTTTCCCTTTTGATTTGTTAACGTGGTGTATTACATTAATCGATTTTCTTGTGCTGAACCACCCTTGCATTTCTGAGATAAAACCCACTTAATCATGGTGTACAAGTCTTTTAATGAGCTGTTAGATTTGACTTGTATTTTCTTTGGAATTTTATTCATTAGAGAGAATGGTTTGTAGTTTTCTTTTCCTATAGTGTCTTTAACAGGCTTTGGTATTAGGGTGATATTGGCTTCATAGAGCGATTTAGGTAGTGTTTCCTTCTGTTCAATTTTTTGGAACAGTTTGAGCAGGATTGATATTAATTCACCTTGGGACGCTTGGTAAAATTCACCTATGAAGCCTGGGCTTGCATTTTTGGGGAGGTTCTGATGACCGAGTCAATCTCTTTTACTTGTGATTGGTTTGTTGAGGTCTTCTATTATTTCTTGAGTCAGTGTAGGTTGTTCGTGGATTTCTAGAAATTTGTCCATTTCATCTAAGTTGTCTAATTTGTTGGTGTACAATTGCTCATAGTAACCCCTCATGATTGTTTTATTTCTTCAGTGTCTGTAGTAATGACCACCCCCCATTTCTGATTTTATTTGCGCCTTCTCTTTTTGTCTTTGTCAGTCCAGCTAAGGGTTTATTGATTTTATTGACATTCTCAAAGAACCAATTTTTGGTTTTATTAATTCTCTCTATTGTTTTTTGTTGTTTTTGTTGTTCTCTGATTCATTTCCTTCCACTCCATTCCAAAATAATCTTTGTTATTTATTTCCTTCTGCTTCCTTTGGAATTAGTTTGTTGTTCTTTCTCTAATTTTTACAGGTTTTCAGTTAGGTCTTTGTCCGTTTTTAATCTAGGCATTTTGGGCTGTAAATTTCCCTCTCAACACTGCCTTCGCTGCATCCCATAAGTTTTGATATGTTGTGTTCTTGTTTTCATTCATCTAGAGATATTTACTGACTTCACTTGCATTTCTTCTTTGACCCACTGATTGTTTAAGGGCATGTTTTTTAACCTCCAGATATTTATGAAATGTCCAGTTCTCCAGTTGTTATCGATTTCCAGCTTCACACCATTATGATCAGAAAAAGTGCTATATATAACTTCAATCTCTTTACATTTATTAAGACCTGTTTTGTGCCCCGGCACATAGTCTAACCTGGAGAATGTTCCATGACCACTTGAGAAGAAAGTATATCCTTCTCTTTGGGGGTGCAATGTTCTACATATGTCTGGTAGGTCTAATTTATCATATTATTTAGGGTCTCTTTTTCCTTAATGATCCTCTGCTTAGATGTTCTAGCTATTGATGAGAGTGGTGTGTTGAAGTCTCCCACTATAACTGTAGAAATGTCTATTATTCCCTTCAGATTTGCCAGTGTTTGCCTCATGTACTTTGGGACACCTGAAGTAGGTGCATAAATATTTATGATTGTTACTTCTTCTTAATGAATTGCCCCTTTTAAAATACATACTATCTTTTTGTCTCATATCATTTTTTCATTTCTTTGTCTGATATTAGTAGAGCTACCCCAGGTTTTTTTTTTTTTTTTTTTTTTTTTTGGTTACTGCTTGCATGGAATCTTTTTCCATCCTTTCACTTTCAAACTATTTGTATCTTTGGGTATAAAATGAGTCTCTTGTAAACAGCATATAGATGGATCATATTATTTTTTTATCCATTCTGCCAATCTGTGTCTTTGATTGGGGGGCTTAATCTGTTTACATTCAATGTCATTAATGTAAAGGCAGTACTTCTTATCCTTTGGTTTTTCTTGGTCATATCTATTTTTTCCTTCATTTTATCCTTTTAGTTACCCTTACTAATAATTCTTCATTTCTGTACCCTCCTCCTCGCTCCTGTCTTTTCTTTTCAGCCAGCAGAACTCCCTTTAGTAGTTCCCATAGGGCATGTCTCTTGTTAACAAACTCTCAGCTTCTTTTTATCTATAAATATTTAAACTCTTCCTCATTTTTGAAGGACAGCTTTACAGGATAGGGAATTCTTGGCTGGCAATTTTAATCTCTCAGTACCTTAAATATACTGTACCACAAACTTCTGGCCACCATAGTTTCTGATGAGACCTATGATGTAGATCTTATTGAGAGTCCCGTGTCTGCCAAGTCACCTCTTTTTTGCTTTCAACAATCTCTCTTTGTCTTGTCTTTTGTCAGTTTGATTATAATGTGCCTTAGTGTGGTTCACTGTGAGTTTAGCTTGGAGTTCATTGAGCTTTTTGGATGTATAGATTCATCTCTTTCATCAGATATGGGAAGTTTTCAACCATTATGTCTTCAAATATTCTTTCTACCCCTTCTCTCTATCTTCTTTTCCTGGGGCTCCCAGTCTGATTAGTATGGATCTTGGAGTGGATCTATTCAGATTTATTCTGTTTGGAGTACTTGGCCTTCTTGGATTTGCACATTTACATCTTTTGCAATGATGGAAATTTTCAGCCACCATTTCCTCAAATATTATTCCTGGCCCTTTTCCTTCTCCTTCAGAAACACCCATGATGTGTATGTTGGCATGCTTCATATAGTCAATCATTTCCCTTAGGCCCTGCTCAAATTTTTCCTTTATTTTTTCAGTCTGTTCTTTTGTCTGTTCAAATTTGTCTGCTTTGTCTTCTAGCTCACTGATCTTTTTTTCTGCCTCTTCAAATCTGCTGTGGTGTGTTTCTAGTGTATTTTTAATTTCACCTATTGTATGTTTCATTCCCCTTAGATCTATTATTTTTCTTTGAATAGTTTCAAATTCTTCTTTATCCTCACCAGTATCTTCCTAATATTTTTCTCTTTAGCTATCTCCTTGAGTTGATTTAGGAGATTCATTTCAACATCTTTGATTAGTTCTTCCAAATTCTGTATCTACTGTGACTTTTAATGTTCCTTTGGGTCATGTCTTTCTGTGTTTTAATATGGCTTGTGGTGTTTATTTGCTGATACCTGGGCATCTTATTACCTTGATGGGTTTACTCTATTCTGAAGGTCAGTGTTTTGTTTGCTAAACCTGATGAAAGGCAATATATCAGAAACGGCTTGGCTTTTACAATGGGGATTTATTAGCTTAGAAGTTTACAGTTCTGAGGCCATGAGAAATCTCCAAATTAAGGCATCAATGGGATGATACCTGGGCTCTGAAGACTGGCTACTGGTGAGCTTGGCCTCCTTTGTCAGGTAGCAAGGCAGGTGGCAATATCTGCTGGTCCTTCTCTCCCAGGTTTCGTTGCTTCCAGCTTCTGGCTTCATTGACTTCCTCTCTCAGATTCTCTGGGGATTTTTCCGTGAGCTTCTCTGGCTTTTCTCTCTGAGCCTCTCTGTGGCTTCTATCCTCTTATAAAGGACTCCAGTAAGAGGATTAAAATCCACCTTGAATGAGGTGGGTCACATCTCAATTGACATTACCTAATCAAAAGATGCTGCTATTTGACCATTTGCTTTGGCAGTACAGAGTGTTCCCAGGTTCTTGTCCTTGACCCAGGTTGCTGCTAAATATCTCTATATTTAGTAAAGAACAGTGCCTTACATATTGTAAGAACACTGAACAAAGATGTCTGTGAGTACAACTGAAAGAGGTCGGATAGGGGAATGTATGACACCAGAGGTAAAGATAGATGATAAAGACTGGGACTGTATAACTTGGCAAAAACTGGAGTGGACAATATCTGTTATTAAATGTACAAATATAAAAATCTTTTTACATGTGGGAGAACAAATGAATGTCAACCATGCAGAGTGTTGAAAAGGGATGGGATTTGGGAAAAAACATAAAGCAAACTGGAGTCTATGGTCAACAGTAACATTGTAACATGCTTCCATTAAATGTAACAAAGGCAGTATACCAAAGCTAAATATGTATGAGAGGGGGATATAAGGGAAGGATATGGGATTCTTGGTAGCGGTGTTGTTTTCTGTCCTTACTATTGTATTGTATGGCATGACATGTTATTTTTCTTTTTATCATCTTTTTTATTATTTGTTAAAAAAAAAAATGATAAGAAAAGAATAGGGCCTATCATCACAAGACCAAAATGTAAGTCCCCCAAGCATGTTGATAATCCAGGCCATGTTACCTCCTGTGGGGCAGGACTGAGCTCTTCTCTTAGTCTTCCCATCCATCCCTCTGCCTCCCTAGACCCTCGTGCCTGTGGACCACTAAGAAGAGGGGGCCATGGGTAATCTACAGAGCCATCAGGGCTCAGTTCAGCCCATGCATATGCCCTGCTCCCAACAGGTATATTTACAGCTAGTGACTTACAGCTCTTGCTAGGAACAATTCTGACTCAACTTGCCAGGAAGTAGCCATAACCATAGAGAAACACAAAGGCAGTAGTGTGACTTAACTGTACTCCAAGGTGTCCTGGTAGACAATGCCAGGCTGTGCCCAGTGTCTGGGCAGACCACTAGACTCCCTCGGCTTCTGGGCTTGGTCTTCCTCAGCTGCCTCATGAGATTGGTGTGAGACTCAGATGTTAGGCCACGAGACCTCATAGACTTGCTTGGTTCTATGTCCTTCTCTTAGTGGCCTCCAAGCGTGAGCAGGGCATGCAGGTACCTGTGTGCCCCTTCTCCCACAGAGCTGGCTCTCCCTCCGTCATTCCTCATGGGGTCTCAACACAGCACCACACAAGGAACATATGAAATCCTTCTGACTGGAGAACAACGGGGTGCTCTTTGAACCTTTCCCACCCTTTGGAAATTCCCAACTCTGAACATGCTCTACTTCCAGTGGTTTGTGGCCTCCTTTTCTCTGACTTGGCTTCTCCATGTAGCTGGAATGTTTCACCCTTCACCCACTGCCTTCTTTGCCTAGTAAACTCTACCTCCACTCTTACTTTCCAACTCTCAGTGCTTCCCTTTGGAAAATTTGCTCTACAGTCAGCTTCATCTTGTGATGCCCTCTGATTTCAGCAAAGGGCGCGGTGGTGCCCAGCTTAGGCTCTCAAAGTCGGTCATGGGGCAGTGACCAGGCCACAGGCCACTTCCAGCCTCAGCCATTCTCTGAGAGGGCCCGTCTTCCCTCATGATCACCCAGGCCCTGCTGTTAGGGCTAGGAGCCCAGTATGACCCCACCCTTCCCATCACTGCTTTCCTTTTGGGAGTTCCTTGCTGTCCTTTCTTTCCCATCAAAGAAGTTCTCATAATTTTGAACCTCAAAAAGGATAAGATCAAATGTTCTAAAATTGACTGTGGTGATGAATGCATACTGTGATGATACTGTGAGCCATTGATTGCAAACTTTGGATGGATTGGAGAGTGTGTGAACATGTCTCATTAAATTTGCATTTTAAAAAAAGAGAAGATCTTGTCTTTCTTTCTAGGAGGCTTCTTGGTGCTGATAAAAATTTCCCACCTCTTTCTCTGCTAGCAGTTCCACACACAAAGGGTTACTGGGAGAGGCAGTGGACTTCTGTCTGCTTCCCATGGCCCTAACCAAAGGTGCTGGCCACTCACATGATTCCTCAGAAGGCCAGGGGAAAGCAGCAGGTAATCACCAGGGGCTCGCCACCAGGTAGAGAGTAGCACCAGGTAGAGGCCAGTCTCCCACTCCTCTCTCTTCCCTCTCCCCAAACCCCTCTCCCCCTCCTTTCCACACTCTCCTTCTCTCTGTCTCCATCTGTCTTACTGTATATAAGATAATGATAAAGAAAGGAAGGAATCAGTCGTGCTCATAAGTCTAAAATTTAAAGGCTGCAACTATCTTTTTAAAAGTCACCAAAGCAATTTGATATTTGCAGTTACCCATTATCTTGATTAAGTATGTGAAGTATGTCTAGAAATTGGAATTTATGAACCATAAGCATTAGGGAATAACTGATTTATAGCGATTAAACCTATTAAATATCAAAGATGCAATTAGTAAAATTACTAAAAGAGCTCAATACTTTCCTTCACTGATGGGTTTCAGAATTAAGGAAGCTGCTTTTCTCAACTGATAGAAATGTGGGGACAAATTGAGATACCACTTCTCCAAATTTAAGAACAGGCTGATTTTCCCACCTCCTCTGCCAGGAATAGCAGTGGTTTGACTCTTGTGCTTACTCACACTCTGTGAGTTTATTTGTTCCTGCTCACGAATGTTCATTCTAAGACATTAATAAACTGCCTTATTGCCTTCAGTACAATAAGGCCATAGACCTGGGCTGTAGCCAGGTATGGTTTTGGCTATGACAATGGTTTTCATTCAGGTGAGCTATTTTCATTTTTCTTTTATAGACTATGTACAATAATGGAAGCAAAACCAGTAAAACTCACTCTGCTGAAAGACATAAAATGACAAAATAAATTAAGCATAACTGGAATATATGTTCCTAGATGTAAAAATCTGTTGGAAAATATTTTCCTAGATGTGAAAAATCTATGTATCTATAGTTTAGAATTAATAGAAAGGATATAGTGTGGGCTACAAGGGCAAGATTTCTGGGTCATCCCATGTTCATAGATTGGAAGGCTTAATATTGTTCGGATGTCAGTATTACCCAAAAGTGGTCTACAGATTTTGTCCCGGCTTGCGGGACGTTCAACGGAAGCTCCAAATCCTGTGAGGGAGGAATGGTATGGGACAAGAGACACGAGGAATGACAGCAAGACAGGTTTCTGATCAAGCTGCAAAACTTTATTGAAGAGGCAGGGTATATATACCCTAAGGGCGGAGGGAGTGGCTAGTACGAACGGGTGGCGGCCTAGGATTGGCTGCTGCTGTTGCTAGGGCGGATGGCAGATGTAAGGCTAGCACAGGATTGGTAGATGCTGTTGCCGGGTAGAAGGCAGGTAGTAAAGCTAGCACTCTAGATGTGAATCTTAGGCACGAACGGCTATCACTTCCGTAGAAGTCTGAGGGCAACTTAAGCCGCTATTGCATCAGCCCCAGCGGCCATGTTGCATATCTCCGGCATCGCTGAGGGTGGATTTTATACATGCTACCTTAATCGTCCCCAACATCTCCTCCCTTTGTTTTTCAAAAGGATGGAGGAAGAATGCTGATCGAGCACTCTTTTGGCATTAACCTGCTGGGGGAAATAGAGGCCTCATTCCCCAAGTTGTTTGTGGCTCTGTTTTTCTGGGGAGGGGAGTTTTTGGCAGAGCAAAACCCCTATGCAAATGAGGCATATTTCTCAAGGAGCTCGAAAATGGCCTTTAGTTGCTTTGGCCCTCCTTTGCAGTGCTTTGCCTCGCACCCAGCGGTACCAATCATAGCATACGCTAGAAGCATACTTTCGAGTTATATGCTGCTCCCATAGGAGGGGGTTTTCTTACCCGTAAGGGTGGGTAGCAGTCAGCTGATCTGGATCCAAACCCTGGTCAGCGAGGTGAAGCTGGTGATAATGCACTTGAATAGGCTTGCTTAGGGCAGAGTCAATTTGATCCTTAACTAGCTGTATTATTCTTTTTATGGCCCAAGGAGCAAAAGATATTATAAGGATTATGGTTACTAAGGGGCCTAGTATAGGAGGGAGGTAAGGGAGGATTCCATTAAGCCCCCAGGAGATACCCCCTTGGGTTTCTCGCTCACGTTTGCGATTTTCAATTCCTTCCCTAAGTTTGGTCATAGAATCCTTAACTATGCCAGAATGGTCAGCGTAAAAGCAACATTCCTCGCCCAGTGCAGCACAAAGCCCTCCTTGCTTAAGGAAAAGCAGATCTAAGCCTCTCCTGTTTTGGAGAACGACCTCCGATAGGGACGTAAGGGATTTTTCAAGATGGGTAATGGAGGTTTCAATGCGGGCTAAATCTTCATCTATAGCAGCTCTTAGGTGGGAGAAGCCTTGGTTTTGGAGAACGATAGAGGCAATTCCGGTGCCTAGGCCAGTAATACCTAAAAGAGAAGCAATAGTAACAACCGTAACAAGTTCTCTTTTCTTTCTTAGCATGGCTGGAGACTGCGCGACCAAGTGGTGATAAAGGTCTTCCTCTGTATGAAAGAGGACATGGGGTAACACAGCCACTAAGAGGCACATTTCCCCTGTTTCAGTTAGGGTTTTGCTGATACGCAAGGAGTAAGCCCCGTGGAAGAGCACAGCCATTTTGCCCCTGTTGGGGGGATATAGAATTTACCAGGTGATGGAAAGGACGACTGTGCACAGACTGTTTTTAAGGAGGCAGAAATATTACCAATACAATGCCCAGAGTAAAGAACGGATTGCATAGTGAGACCGATTTTCCTTGCATTCCAAGGGCATTGGGAAGGATTGTCTTCATTAGAAGTATTAAATGTAACATTAAGAGCTATAGCATCATAATAAGGAGGCTTGGCAGAGAAACACAGCCAACAACTACGAGTAAAATTAGGCTGGGAGGAGTTTAGAGAGAAAAAGGTGGCTTGGAGTAGTGGCCAAAGCGGGCTGTCAAATGATATGGACGGGCTTGAGGACGACAATATTGGGATGCTAATAAAAGGGGGAGTAGTGGGGTGAATTTTGGAAAGATTTTTGCTTGGCGTGCTCGGGATAGGAGGGGTAGCTGGAGGCGCGAGCACTACATTTGGTCCAATGGCAGAAGGTTTTTGCTGTACTGCTTCCTTCTTTATTACGATAAGGCTTCCTGGGTCGGTTGATGAAAATAAGTAGATTCTAAAGCCCCATGTCCGACCGTTTAACCAAGAGTTATCAGTGGGGAGTTGTACGGTGAGATTTAATTTCCAATTGGTAGCTAATGTTTCACACCCCCAGTATGCACAATAGTACTGGTTGGGAGTATTACAATATTGTTTTCTGGGGTTGGAGGCCGGGCACATGTAATATTGGGCTTTGTTAAGGCATGGTGTGCCGTCTGAACATTTAATTAGATCACTGGCATAAACAAGGAAGGAGGGGCATCCTGCTGTAACTTGGGTTTGTATAACTGTGGAATCTTCCCATCGTGCTAAGGTCCATTTCCAAGGCTGATGGGGGTTGGAGTTGCCGAAGGTGGCATGCACACTTTGCAGGAGAAAATATAAGGCGGCAACTTTAAATGGCAGTAGGCATAACAAAGCCATACTAATAGCGGCTATAGGTTCTTTCTGTTAAGGGAGACAAGCTAGTAGAGTGATACACCCTACAACGCACAAATATGTTATAGCAAGCAGGATTCTTTCTAACGGATTCCAATCTTTTGGGGCAACAGTTGCTAATCCGGCTGCAAACAGCAAAGCCAGAAGACCAATTAAGAAAAGCCAATAGTAATTCAAGTGGTAAGTCATGTGATTAGTGATGGAATAAACCTGTAAGCAGGACTTCTTTCCACTTCCGGTTGTGTGCAGACTGGCTGTCTCCGGATGGGTTATAGCAGGAGTTATTGATGTGCTGGAAGAGAAAAGAAAGACATTTTTCTCAGGGAGAGGCTTCTACCCTGGAAAGGTTATTATTAAGAGGAGGGGAAGGAAGTGTTTCAGGGGTTTGTTTCGGCAATGAAGAATTAATGTGTTTTATCAGCCGTTCTGGAAGCCAGCGAGGACCTTCTCTCTTTTGATCGTATATGCAAGCAGAGCCTCGTCCCCAAATAATCACGGGGTCAGGCCCATTCCATTCTGACATTAAGGGGTCACGCCACATAACAGTGGCTTGTTGCGTTTGCGTTTTGGGATGCCAATGTCTGTCAGCTGCAGATTGTCCTTCATCATCCAGAGTTAGGAAGTTAAGAACAAAAAGAGCGTGATGTAAAAGGTCTCGAGGTCGTTGTTTGGTGAGATTGAGAGTGCTTTCGGCTAAACGGCACAGGGCATTTTTTAAGGTGCGATGTGCTCGTTCTACCATTCCTTGCCCCTGGGGGTTATACGGTATTCCCGTGATATGCTTAATTTGTAATTGTTGACAGAAGATTTGAAAATTCTTTCCAGTATATCCAGGCCCATTGTCTGTTTTAATGATTTTAGGTTGGCCTAAAGTAGCGAAGCAATGTAGTAAATGAGAAATAACATGCTTCGAAGCCTCTCCTGTTTGCAAGCTAGCTTGAGAAATGGCCAGGTTGCTTACAATTATAGCATGTTGGAGGCTTTGCTTGTGCCACAAAATTTTTATGCTGCGCTGCAAAATTTTGAAGAGCGGCGCCAATAGCTATTCCAAGGGTTTGAGTGGGCCCGATGCCAGAACAGAGCTTTATGTAATTATTAAGGCTAGTATTACGAAAGGGACGGATTGCTGCTTGGCAGGCAGCGTTAGCATTTTCATAGGCCAGGTGTTTAATGAAATCACTTTCGTTTTCGCTAGCCCCAAATAAGCGCTCAGCCATGTTTTGCAGGCGGCTAAGGAAATCAGTATACGGCTCATCAGGCCCCTGTCTTAATTTAGCAAGAGAGGCAGTGGCGGCGCCCTTTTGCGGAAGTTTTTTCCATGCTCTAAGCGCGGCCGTTTGTATTTGTGCTAAGAGACCTGGGGGGAATTGAGCCTGCTTATCACTTTGATGGTAGGGACTTTGACCTAAAAATTTATTTAAGGTCCAAGTTTTAGAAGTGGCCTTACGGGCATTGCGGGTGGCATACTTTTTACAATGCTCCTCATAATCAGATTTCCATAACAGGAAATCACCGCCAGACAAGGCAGCTCTGGCTAGCTGGAACCAATCATTAGGAATAAGTTCCTTTTCACTAAGGCTCTCCAGTAGGGCGAGCGTGAAGGGAGCGGTAGCGCCATAATCACTCACTGCCTTTTTTAATTTCTCTAGATATGTTAGACTAAGTTTTTTATATTTAGCAGTTGAGGTGGAACTAGCTTCCTCCTGCTCTCCTTCGCTAGAGTCGGGGGAATCTGATTTATTACTCTCCTCGCTATCGCTACCAGAATCGCCATTTTTGGAACCCGCGACACCATGTTGAGAACCGGCAGCGCCATTTTGGGAGCTGGCGACGCCATTTTGAGAATCTCGAGTCTGACTACGCGTAACCGGAAAAGCATAGGCGCGGCGAGTACAATGGAGGCGCGATGAGTGGGCATTTTCTGGAAGCGAAAGGGCTGCAATGCTTTGAGTTGCCGACCGGAGGTCGGCGAGCAAATCGGCGGCATGCTGCCGCTCCTGTTTAAAAGTTTCTCTAAAATTATCAGCGTGTAGCCGGAGATTTTCTGTGGCTTCTTCTAAAGCATGAAACTGAGATAAGGGCATAACTGGATAAAAATGAGAATATGGTTTGAAAAAATCGGGTGCATAAGGGGGTGGCCGAAACGGAGGAAGGGAGTTGTTTTCTAAAGAGGGAGAAATTTTAACCTCCGGTCCCTCCAAAGAGGGAGAAATTTTAGCCTTTGGTTTGATTTCATACTGATCGGGTGACAAACTGACTTGACTGGTTGGGGTATTTGGCCTATCCCTGTTAGAATTTTCGTTTAAAGGATATTCAGGCATGTTAATAATTACTGAGCCGCATGCTGAGGCAGGGCGAGAGTGCTCTCTCAAAGCTTCCTCTCCTAATTTACAGAGGTTTTGAACGTCTGGAGCTGAAGAGTGGACTTTTAGAATTTCATTAATTAGGTTCCAATAAGAAAAGGCAGTAACCGGGACCTTTTCAGGACCAAAGGTTCGAAAATAATCTTTTAAACAATCTCCAACTCTTAGCCAGCACTGGTGATCTATAGTACCTTCTTGAGGGAACCAAGGGCAGGTTTGTAACAGGAAATTAAAAAAGCGCGTGAGATCTTTTTTCTTTACTCGTGTTCCTCGTGCCTTGAGTGATTGCTTAACTTGACTAACATATAATTCGTGTTGGGAAATTCCTTGTCCCATGATAAGGGTGGGGGGGCTTACCTTTTGTTGCTTTCTTTTCTTCTTCTTCTTTCCTTTCGCCGACACTGATCAACTGGTGAACGGATCTGTCTCGTGAGCACGCTTCCCCGCGGTGATCCCTGGTGTGGTTTTCTTTCTTTCTTTGACTGCTGAACGGATCTGTCTCGCGACCGAGTTTATTCGCGGCGATCCCGGGTGCGGTGAGTGTGAGGTACCTCTCTCCTTGAGTGCAGCGTTCCGTCTCTCACAGAACTTCGAGCCCCACGTTGGGCGCCAGTTTGTCCCGGCCGGCGGGACGTTCAACGGAAGCTCCAAATCCTGTGAGGGAGGAATGGTATGGGACAAGAGACACGAGGAATGACAGCAAGACAGGTTTCTGATCAAGCTGCAAAACTTTATTGAAGAGGCAGGGTATATATACCCTAAGGTAGAGGGAGTGGCTAGTACGAACGGGTGGCGGCCTAGGATTGGCTGCTGCTGTTGCTAGGGCGGATGGCAGATGTAAGGCTAGCACAGGATTGGTAGATGCTGTTGCCGGGTAGAAGGCAGGTAGTAAAGCTAGCACTCTAGATGTGAATCTTAGGCACGAATGGCTATCACTTCCGTAGAAGGCTGAGGGCAACTTAAACTGTTGTTACATTAGCCCCAGCTGTTATGTTGCATATCTCCAGCATCGCTGAGGGTGGATTTTATACATGCTACCTTAATCGTCCCCAACAAGATTTGATGCAATCCCAATCTAAATTCCAACAGCCTTTTTGCAGAAATGGAAAAGCCAATCCTCAAATTAATATGGATGGCAAGGGGCCCCAGTTAGCAAAAATAATCTTGTAAAGGAAGAACAAAGTTAGAGGACTTATACTTGCCAATTTCAAATTTTACTACCAATCTTCAATAATCAAAAGTGTGTTACCAGAATAAGGATATATGTATAGACCAATGGAACAGAATTAAGAGTCCAGAAATAAATCCACGTATCTATGCCCAACTGATTTTTGACGAGATCGCCCTGTCAGTTCAATAAGGGGCATCCCAGCATCACCTGTGAGCATGCTAGAAATGCAGAATCTCAAGCTCAACGCAGACCCACTGAATTAGAATCTGCATTTTAACAAGATCCCCAGGTCATTATTATACACATTAATGTCTGAGAAGAGCCGGTGAAACACTCGTCTCTGATCTGGATGAATGCGTCTTAGGTAGCAGATCCCTGAAGTTATTTGGGGGAAAACATGGTGCTAACAAAAATCCTTGAAGACAGTCCTGTGCTGTGAGCGAGCCACCAGCACAAGTCGGGTGGGAATGGGATGAACCAACATCGGATGAGTGGGGGGTGTTGGGCGGGATCTGCCGGGCAGGCGCCTAAATTGGCCTCCTCAGCATTCTGAGCCTCCCCAGCTGCTCCAGGAGACTGAGTCACATGCACTGCTCACCTGTCTTTGACAAGAGAATTAACTAGGGACTAGCCCTGCTCTTCTGCCCCATGGTACTCTGACTTCCCCTGGGGGTGGGGGGTAGGGGTCAATACCAGTTTCATAAGAAAGCACAACAATTCTACCTAGGATAGGTAATCTTTCCAGCCAGGCACCCTGCGGCTCAGGTTTCTGGGTGATGTGTCCTGGATACTGACCCCTTAGGTTGGTTCTTCCAAGCCTCAAAGGATGTCTTGATGATCAGAGCTACCATCCCTCATGGGACAGTTGCTCTTCCCTGTGGCAAGCCCACTGATAAAGTATCCCAGGTGCTCAAGTCACTGAGTCAGAGTCCTCCTGAGGAGCATAGCCCCTGACAAAGGACGGCATGGACCAGGACCAGTGTAGAGATTAAACAAGATCTTTGGTTGTCACCTCTGAAGAACAGACAAACCTCCTCCCCTTATGGAGATCAGTTGTTAGTATTAAAGCGAATATCTGCCAGCTGGTCACCAGTGAACCATCAGTTTGGCCATTGTGATTTCTACTTAACACAACCTCAGAGGTCATCAGACAAGACCCACCTGTGACCATGATGGAGCGATGTGAACACAAGAACAGATTTTAATCATTTCTGAATACAGACAAAAGCAGGAACACTGGGCCAGCCATGGAAAGGAACACCCTCTCTCCAGCTCACATAGGTCACTGCTGCTGCTTTATTGGCTATTGCTCTAAGCTGTCTCCATTCCCCTCACCTCCTAGATAAAATGTATTATGATACCTGGTCATGGAATTTTCCTGCTCTCTGACAACATTGAATCCAGAGCTTAGAAGTTTACAGTTCTGAGGCCATGAGAAATCTCCAAATTAAGGCATCAATGGGATGATACCTGGGCTCTGAAGACTGGCTACTGGTGAGCTTGGCCTCCTTTGTCAGGTAGCAAGGCAGATGGCAATATCTGCTGGTCCTTCTCTCCCAGGTTTCGTTGCTTCCAGCTTCTGGCTTCATTGACTTCCTCTCTCAGATTCTCTGGGGATTTTTCCGTGAGCTTCTCTGGCTTTTCTCTCTGAGCCTCTCTGTGGCTTCTGTCCTCTTATAAAGGACTCCAGTAAGAGGATTAAAATCCACCTTGAATGAGGTGGGTCACATCTCAATTGACATTACCTAATCAAAAGGTCCCATCTACAACAGTTCTACTCTCACAGTAATGGATTAAATTTAAGAATGTGATTTTCTGGGGTACATAACAGCTTCAAACTACCACAGTCAGTTTCTCTCTCTTGTCTAAGATTTTGTTGTTGAATGGGTTTGTGTTAAGTCTCTTCTTTGACCTTGGTTTGTCAGCATTTCCCAGCCAAAACAGATACCCATGCAGTGGGTGCAGACCAGTTTCAAAGGTCCCTGGGGAGAGTGTCAGGAAAGATGCTAGAAGACCTTTTTCCTTTCTTTCTCGTCATCAGGTTTCTGGCCTTCCCAGCAGATGGCACCCTTTGGCTACCTAGTCTCAGCCTTACATAGGTAGGCTTTCAAGGCCCTTTACCAGTTCCATCTCTGACATGGTTGAAACAATGAAACCCAGCAGCATCTGATTAAGATGGGCTGGGAGGGCAGGACTGAATTTTTTATACTTGGCAGCCAATATCTGGTTCAATACTAGGCTGGGTCCCAATCTGTACTTATGGCAGAGGACTCCCATGGCCGTCCCAGTCCACAGCAGTCCCACAAACAAGGATCAGACTGCCTGCTACTGCTTCTGTCAAGGATGGGTGCCAGGAACCATGGACAGAATTGCTCACAGTCTCTGATTATAGTTTCTCAGTCTCTTTGTCCTGTACCTCCCTGGATGTTGTACAGAACTCCTCTGGTATCTGTAGCCTCTGGACAGTTGATTCAGACAGTTTCTGCCTGGCTACTCACTGCTTTTGGGGGAGAATTAGGTTCTGTGGCTCTCTCCCTATTCCTCTATTTTCCCAGATGTGCCAGTGTTATTGCATTTTTAGTCCTTAACTCCACTTTTTATTTCTCATATGATGTAAAGTACAAATGTATGAAAGTCATAGTTAATCTATGTTTTGGGACACATGATGCCTAAAGATGTAATCTATGACAAGAATAACATAAAGGGGTGGTGTGATGGAAAGGTATAGAAGTATAATTTCTGAATGCTATCAATTTAATTTAGATCAACTCAAACTAGATTGTTACTGATTTAGAATGTTAAATGTAAGCCCCATGGTAACCACAAAGAAAATATTTTAAAAATATATACAGAAAAGGAAATCATAAGGAAATCACAATCATTCATTACAAAATTGAACAACAGAAAATTCAGTAATAGAGGAAACAAGAGGGAAAATTGCATATGTCTTACCAAAGCCAAGTAGAGAATGGCAGAAGTAAGTCCTGCATTATCAGTAATTAATTTAAATGTAAATGAATTTAAATATCCAATCAAGGGGCAGAGATTGGCAGAATTCATGAAAAAGGGAGACCCAATGTCATGGCCCAACAGGGCTTTTGTAGCCAAAGGACTAAAGAAAGCACCTGACATGTTCTGAGACATGAGCTTTTATTATAGAATTTACTGACGGGGTGGGAAGTTGAGCACATTGCCCTGAATTCAGGAGCTTCTCTGAATGGATTCAGGAGCTGCTCTGAGTGGCGGTGGGCTCAGAGCTCAACATGAAGATACTCTGATCTTTGGGGAGGCTGACATTCCAATGGGTATGAGAGCATAAGGTGGGAGCAGGGATCTTGCAATGTAGGGTGGGATTGATTGTAATCACAGGGAGGAGGAGAAAATTATATATTATCTTGTAGATAAGTATCTCAGGGAGTCTCAGGGAGGAAGTGGTTTTGGGTATAGATTACATTTAGCACCGGAGGCCTGATTTTACAAGAATAGGTCAAACATTAACTGTCCTAGGTCAAGCAAACTGCTGTGTGTAGTTTTCAAGGCCTGGGGCTCCCACACCCAACTATATGTTTACAGGAGACTCACCTTAAATTCAAGACTCAAATAGGTTGAAAGTGAAAGCATAGAAAAAATATTCCATGCAAATATTAAGCAAAAGAGAGCTGGGGTGGCTACACTACCATCAGAAAACATGTATTTTAAGTCACAACCTGTTAAAAGATACAAAGAAGGACATTACATATTTTTAAAAGATTCAATACAGAGGAGGCGGGGCAAGATGGTGGACTGGTGAGCTGTATGTTTTAGTTACTCCTCCAGGAAAGTAGGTAGAAAGCCAGGAACTGCGTGGACTGGACACCACAGAGCAATCTGACTTTGGGCATACTTCATACAACACTCATGAAAACGTGGAACTGCTGAGATCAGCGAAATCTGTAAGTTTTTGTGGCCAGGGGACCCGCACCCCTCCCTGCCAGGCTCAGTCCCGTGGGAGGAGGGGCTGTCAGCTCCAGGAAGGAGAAGTGAGAACTGCAGTGGCAGCCCTTATCAGAAACTCATTCTACTGATCCAAACTCCAACTATAGATACACTGAGACCAGACACCAGAGAATCTGAGAGCAGCCAGCCCAGCAGAGAGGAGACAGGCATAGAAAAAAACAGCATGAAAAACTCCAAAATAAAACTGGAGGATTTTTGGAGCTCTGGTGAACATAGAAAGGGGAAGGGCAGAGCTCAGGCCCTGAGGCGCATATGCAAATCCAGAAGAAAAGCTGATCTCTCTACCCTGTGGACCTTTCCTTAATTGCCCTAATTGCCTTGTCTCTTAGCATTTCAGTAACCCATTAGATCTCTGAGGAGGGCCCTTTTTTAAAAATCCTTTTTTCTTTTTCTAAAACAATTACTCTAAGAAGCCCAATACAGAAAGCTTCAAAGACTTGCAATTTGGGCAGGTCAAGACAAAAGCAGAACTAAGAGAGCTTTGAGACAAAAGGCAATAATCCAGTCGCTGAGAAAATTCACTAAACACCACAACTTCCCAAGAAAAGGGGGGTGTCCGCTCACAGCCATTATCCTGGTGGACAGGAAACACTCCTGCCCATCGCCAGCCCCATAGCTCAGAGCTGCCCCAGACAACCGAGTGTGACGGAAGTGCTTCAAATAACAGGCACACACCACAAAACTGGGCGTGGACATTAGCCTTCCCTGCAACATCAGCTGATTGTCCCAGAGTTAGGAAGGTGGAGCAGTGTGAATTAACAAAGCCCCATTCAGTCATCATTTCAGCAGACTGTGAACCTCCCTACACAGCCCAGCAGCCCAGAACTGCCCTGGGGGACGGCACTCACCTGTGACATACCACAGTCATCCCTCAACAGAGGAACCGGGGTGCACAGCCTGGAAGAGGGGCCCACTTGCAAGTCTCAGGAGCCATACGCCAATACCAAGGACTTGTGGGACAGTGACAGAGACAAACTGTGGCAGGACTGAACTGAAGGATTAGACTATTGCAGCAGCTTTAAAACTCTAGGATCACCAGGGAGATTTGATTGTTAGAGCCACCCCCCTCCCCAACTGCCCAGAAACACGCCCCACATACAGGGCAGGCAACACCAACTACACACGCAAGCTTGGTACACCAATTGGATCCCACAAGACTCACTCCCCCACTCACCAAAAAGGCTAAGCAGGGGAGATCTGGCTTGTGGAGAACAGGTGGCTCGTGGACGCCACCTGCTGGTTAGTTAGAGAAAGTGTACTCCACGAAGCTGTAGATCTGATAAATTAGAGATAAGGACTTCAATTGGTCTACAAATCCTAAAAGAACCCTATCAAGTTCAGCAAATGCCATGAGGCCAAAAACAACAGAAAATTATAAAGCATATGAAAAAACCAGACGATATGGATAACCCAAGCCCAAGCACCCAAATCAAAAGACCAGAAGAGACACAGCACCTAGAGCAGCTACTCAAAGAACTAAAGATGAACAATGAGACCCTAGTACGGGATACAAAGGATATCAAGAAGACTCTAGAAGAGCATAAAGAAGACATTGCAAGACTAAATAAAAAAATGGATGATCTTATGGAAATTAAAGAAACTGTTGACCAAATTAAAAAGATTCTGGACACTCATACTACAAGACTAGAGGAAGTTGAACAACGAATCAGTGACCTGGAAGATGACAGAATGGAAAATGAAAGCATAAAAGAAAGAATGGGGAAAAAAATTGAAAAAATCGAAATGGACCTCAGGGATATGATAGATAATATGAAACATCCTAATATAAGACTCATTGGTGTTCCAGAAGGGGAAGAAAAGGGTAAAGGTCTAGGAGGAGTATTCAAAGAAATTGTTGGGGAAAACTTCCCAAATCTTCTAAACAACATAAATACACAAATCATAAATGCTCAGCGAACTCCAAAGAGAATAAATACAAATAAACGCACTCCAAGACATATTCTGATCACACTGTCAAACACAGAAGAGAAGGAGCAAGTTCTGAAAGCAGCAAGAGAAAAGCAATTCACCACATACAAAGGAAACAGCATAAGACTAAGTAGTGACTACTCAGCAGCCACCATGGAGGCGAGAAGGCAGTGGCACGATATATTTAAAATTCTGAGTGAGAAAAATTTCCAGCCAAGAATACTTTATCTAGCAAAGCTCTCCTTCAAATTTGAGGGAGAGCTTAAAATTTTCACAGACAAACAAATGCTGAGAGAATTTGCTAACAAGAGACCTGCCCTACTGGAGATACTCAAGGGAGCCCTACAGACAGAGAAACAAACAAAGTACAGCGAGACTTGGAGAAAGGTTCAGTACTAAAGAGATTCGGTATGAGTACAATAAAGGATATTAATAGAGAGAGGTGAAAAATATGACAAACATAAACCAAAGGATAAGATGGCCGATTCAAGAAATGCCTTCCCGGTTATAACGTTGAATGTAAATGGATTAAACTCCCCAATTAAAAGATATAGATTCGCAGAATGGAACAAAAAAAAATGAACTATCAATATGTTGCATACAAGAGACTCATCTTAGACACAGGGACACAAAGAAACTGAAAGTGAAAGGATGGAAAAAAATATTTCATGCAAGCTACAGCCAAAAGAAAGCAGGTGTAGCAATATTAATCTCAGATAAAATAGACTTTAAATGCAGGGATGTTTTGAGAGACAAAGAAGGCCACTACATACTAATAAAAGGGGCAATTCAACAAGAAGAAATAACAATCATAAATGTCTATGCACCCAATCAAGTTGCCACAAAATAAATGAGAGAAACACTGGCAAAACTAAAGGAAGTAATTGATGTTTCCACAATAATTGTGGGAGACTTCAACACATCACTCTCTCCTATAGATAGATCAACCAGACAGAAGACCAATAAGGAAACTGAAAACCTAAACAATCTGATAAATGAATTAGATTTAACAGACATATAGAGGACATTACATCCCAAATCACCAGGATACACATACTTTTCTAGTGCTCATGGAACTTTCTCCAGAATAGATCATATGCTGGGACATAAAACAAGCCTCAATAAATTTAAAAAGATTGAAATTATTCAAAGCACATTCTCTGACCACAATGGAATACAATTAGAAGTCAATAACCATCAGAGACTTAGAAAATTCACAAATACCTGGAGGTTAAACAACACACTCCTAAACAATAAGTGGGTTAACGAAGAAATAGCAAGAGAAATTGCTAAATATATAGAGACAAATGAAAATGAGAACACAAGATACCAAAACCTATGGGATGCAGCAAAAGCAGTGCTAAGGGGGAAATTTATACCACTAAACGCATATATTAAAAAGGAAGAAAGAGCCAAAATCAAAGAACTAATGGATCAACTGAAGAAGCTAGAAAATAAACAGCAAACCAATCGTAAACCAAGTAGAAGAAAAGAAATAACAAGGATTAAAGCAGAAATAAATGACATAGAGAACAAAAAAACAATAGAGAGGATAAATATCACCAAAAGTTGGTTCTTTTAGAAGACCAAAAAGATTGACAAGCCCCTAGCTAGACTAACAAAATCAAAAAAAGAGAAGACCCATATAAACAAAATAATGAATGAAAAAGGTGACATAACTGCAGATCCTGAAGAAATTAAAAAAATTATAAGAGGATTTTATGAACAACTGTATGGCAACAAACTGGATAATGTAGAAGAAATGGACAATTTCCTGGAAATATATGAACAACCTAGACGGACCAGAGAGGAAATAGAAGACCTCAACCAACCCATCACAAGCAAAGAGATCCAATCAGTCATCAAAAATCTTCCCACAAATAAATGCCCAGGGCCAGATGGCTTCACAGGGGAATTCTACCAAACTTTCCAGAAAGAACTGACACCAATCTTACTCAAACTCTTTCAAAACATTGAAGATAATGGAACACTACCTAACTCATTTTATGAAGCTAACATCAATCTAATACCAAAACCAGGCAAAGATGCTACAAAAAAGGAAAACTACAGGCCAATCTCCCTAATGAATATACATGCAAAAATCCTCAACAAAATACTTGCAAATCGAATCCAAAGACACATTAAAAAAATCATACACCATGACAAAGTAGGGTTCATTCCAGGCATGCAAGGATGGTTCAACATAAGAAAATCAATCAATGTATTACAACACATTAAAAATTCAAAAGGGAAAAATCAAATGATCATCTCAATAGATGCTGAAAAAGCATTTGACAAAATCCAACATCTGTTTTTGATAAAAACACTTCAAAAGGTAGGAATTGAAGGAAACTTCCTCAATATGATAAAGAGCATATATGAAAAACCCAGAGGCAGCATAGTACTCAATGGTGAGAGACTGAAAGCCTTCTCTCTAAGATCAGGAACAAGACAAGGATGCCCGCTGTCACCACTGTTATTCAACATAGTGCTGGAAGTGCTAGCCAGGGCAATCCGGCAAGACAAAGAAATAAAAGGCATCCAAATTGGAAAAGAAGAAGTAAAACTGTCATTGTTTGCAGATGATATGATCTTATATCTAGAAAACCCTGAGAAATCAACGATACAGCTACTAGAGCTAATAAACAAATTTAGCAAAGTAGCGGGATACAAGGTTAATGCACATAAGTCAGTAATGTTTCTATATGCTAGAAATGAACAAACTGAAGAGACACTCAAGAAAAAGATACCATTTTCAATAGCAACTAAAAAAATCAAGTACCTAGGAATAAACTTAACCAAAGATGTAAAAGACCTATACAAAGAAAACTACATAACTCTACTAAAAGAAATAGAA